>NC_081520.1:25813201-26010701 GCF_030273125.1 Centropristis striata
TCCTCACTCGTCCACATGTTGCAGTGACGTCCAGCTGCTCCGACAGGCTATGATTTGTTCTTTTCTAAGAAACCTGTCAAACACATAATGACAGCAAGGAGTGTCTCTCTTATTACTGTAATCACACACACGCTGGAATCCACGCCACCTTATAGTTTCAAAGCATGTATTTAAAGGGAAATTCCACCCTAAAACTGCATTTTTAGAGTTGTGTTTTTAAGGAACACAAAGAAACCTGCGTGGGCTAGGATGTTAAAACTTGTCAGAGTTGATTTTACTTTTGGTGTTTTATAGACAATAACCAATAAGTAGGGAAGAACTACCAAATTACATTGCTGCACTTTTTAAAAGCTTATCCAGCATTATTCTGACCTTTTATATTGTGAGTATATGAAGATATGTACACTTACTTCTTAACTTCTTTCAATTTAAAATGTTCTGATCTTGAATATTTTATATAAATAAAAAACATGAAAGCAAAGGATAAGACTTAAAGAAGTACTTTAAATTATCAGTATTTGATGCTGTCTGTTGATTTTGTATGTACAGGGTTTGTGGATATTAGTTGTTTTCTATTTAACGTTTTGAAACCACCAATTACCTTAAAACTTTACACTACTGATCTGTGATTATGTGTCCTGAGCTCCCAGAGGCCCCTCCCTCTATGTGGATTGTGTTTTTAGGGTGGGTGTCCGCCTCCAGGTTGCAGGTTTATGTAACTGACTTTATGTTCTTCCTGATGTGGAGTTAAAGGTTCATGTTCCTGTCAGACTTTACAGCACTGGAACATGAAAATGAGCGGGCGTTGTCATGTTTGAAGAGTCGCCACGTGTTTCAGGTGACAGTGGAGGTTTTAAGACCAAAGACATGATGTTGGAGTTCCTCTAGGAGCCGTTGTGTTGCCTCTAAAGTTTAATCAGGCTGGGTGATGTAGTTCTCGAGTGCCAGAGGAAGGCTGTTCTCATTCACTGTTTACACTTAGTATATCTAAAAAAGAACACACTAGAATTCATATAGAACCCACATAATCTTGAGGTGTGAGGCAGAACATGCATGGCTGCTACTATGCGTAGTATAAATAGCAACAAAGTGCAACAAACTACACAGAGAGCAGAATGGGTTGGATGGATGGACCCAGGAGACTGCCATCACATGTTACGTAACTTATGTCAGCTCAGTAACAAACAGAGCTATTTAAACTGAAAACGGATCTTTTCCGAATCATAACCAAGTAGTTTTGTTGCCTAAACAAGTTCTGCACAGACGCAGTGATTGCTTGTGTTGCTGCAATTTTTTTGTTGCTTTTTACGCTTCTGCAAACATCTGATGGGTTCAGGCCTTCACACATTGAGATGCTTTTTTTCCTGCACATCAATATATTTTTTTCAAACAGCTGTTGTTGTCATTAGTTTTATCACACGGAACATGAGTGTTACGTGTCCAAAAAAGCGGTGTTATGATTGAGGTTGTTGGTATTTTTTTTTTCACACTGTGAATAAAAGCAACATCATTTTTTGTTGTTTACTTATTAGCATTATAAAACAACAACATGGAGCTCCGTAGTTTGAACACCGGATCCTTCTGCATTTTACTAAAAAGAAACTCTGGAGTTTATTCTCATCAACAGCTGCTCTGTAGTTAGTTTGTCCTCTGATTGCACCAACATAATCAAACCTTTTATAGAATAAACGTTGCAGCTGTCGCAAATAACATCACTACTGGTAAAAATAGTGAATTATTTGCTGTTGATTAGTTCCAATTTCTGTGTTTTTAATCTGCACAGTTTTTCTCTCTCCTGTGTTGAAGCAGTATGATGTTTTAGGTCCTGGAGAGGAAGGTTGTTGGATGTTTTGTCAGAAATAAGTGCTTTTTAAGCCTAACGCTGCTTCGTCAACAGTAAAGAAAAAATAACACTGTAGATTAACATTTCCGTGGTTTCCAGAAACATTTCTTGCCTGTGACTGCGCTGAAATAACCCTGTAAGGACTACGGTTACTCATATTATTTTTTTTTTTACCCTGATTACGTTTCATCTACCAGGAATGTGTGATTGCAACTATTTGATTCGCCAATGCAGCTTGAGCATGGTGACAGATAGAAGGTAATACACTGAACCACATCCTGTATCTGAAGGCAGGTGCACACACACACACACACACACACACACACACACACACACACACAGGAAATCAAACGTGTTGAGAAACAGTTTTTTGTTTCAGTCTGAGTGTGACGGACAGACTTCAGTCAGTCGATGAACAGACACTTTAACAGACATGTCCACTAACTGACACACACACACATAGAAACTCTGCGAACTGTAAGTATGTCTACAGTCGCATTATGGGTGTTAAGATTTATTTTTTATTCTTGCTGGTGTAAATATGTCGAGATGATCAGTGCGTTCGCTCAGTTTTCAGGTTTTGTTGCTCTTTGGTGATTCTGCGGGGCTTACAAACTTGCATTGAAATGATGCATTAAGAAAGAAAGAAAAGGAGAACCTGTGATGGTATATATAATAGTGGTTGTGTGTGTGAACTGCTACAGAATGGCTATTGACTGTACAGATGCTGCAGATTATCAGGAAGAAAATGATCTTCAGTTTTCTCTCCATTCATGATTTCTCCCCACTGCAACATAGCTTATACGATGCAGCAACTCAAGTAATGGTACTTTGATTTTACTTTGTAATCATTTTATATTTCTAAATATATCTAAAACGATGTATGATACATGGGATCTTCCTGTGTGCGAGGCTGGTTGTACTGGTTGAGGCATTACATGATTGATCTCTGTCTCAGCAGGTTTTGCTAACTTGTTAAACGGATAGTTTTTTAAGTTTTTTTTAATTTCAAAACCGAATCTATAGGTTTCTGAACGTCTGATAAATGAAATGGTCAAAAATAAATAGATATATACATGATAAGAAATTTATAATTTACTCTTTATATCTCACATAAAGCTTCTTGTAACTGCCAAATATGTGTGTGTGTGTATGTATGTGTGTGTGTGTTTGCATCGATTAGCAGTGATACATAGAGACTGAATGTAGCATTTTAAAGCAAAATGCTAAACTCCGATGATAGATTTTGTAGGGAAACTTTCTGTATTGTTGGGTCTTTTTTCCTTCTTGTCTTTTTGAGCCTTTTCATGCTGATTACATTATTAATGAACATTATTATTTTTTGTTTTTGTGTGTTAATGTGTCCACATACACACACTACAGTAACATCTAGTATTCATTATCAGAGTCTGGATCTTTCTGCTGTGTTTCCTGGTTGTTGTTACTGTTTCTCTGTGAGCTGGTTTAATGATGATGATGATGATAATGATGTGAGGAGGTCGGCACTCAGTCCTGTCAGCACAGTTTGTAAAATGAGGATGAAGTCATGGTGGTTTTTGTCTTGGATCAGAGCCAGAGCTGATAAGAGAGGGAGAGAGAGGGAGCAGGGGGAGGGAGGATGATCTCAGCGGGATAAAGAGAGAGACCTCGTTACGGACAGGTTCAAACTGTTTTTCATGTCTGTCTGAATAACAGTCCAACCTGAAAGTGTCACATTAACGTGAGACATATGAGGAGGATTCAGTTCTCAGCGGAACTTCCTATTGCTTCACTTAATGGCAAAAATTGCACTGGTCTGTTGGACTTGAACAAAAATAAACAATATTTTTGTTGCTTTTTGTAAGCTTATGTATTCAGTCATTATTCAATGGTATACTAAACATCCATGTGAAACAAATGACTTCTCACTGTTCTCAGGTCAAATATTTATATGCGATTAAAATGTGATTAATTTCGATTAATTAATTACAAAGCCTCTAATTAATTAGATTAATTTTTTTAATTGAGTCCCGGCCCTAGTATTTACTTTACTTTATAAATGATCTTTAGTCATGAACCACAGCAGCTGTTTGGTCGCACAGTCTGGAGGAGACTCGATGTGATTTCTTTCTATCAGAACACAATGTTTCGGTATCAGACAGAGAAGAGACAGAGAGATGATCAGAGACAGGATGTATGAATGAAGCCAGTGATTCACATACACACACACACACACACACACACACACACACACACACACACACTGACTCACCCGTTTGCTTTATTGCTGAATGAGAACTGGAGCATGTGTGAATGCCATGGCTAAATAAGGCTGTAACCGCTGCTGCTCAGTGTGTGTGTGTGTGTGTGTGTGTTGTGCAAATCATCCTGATTTATCTGCATTTATGACTCGACGCTAGAAAACCGTGTTGGAATGTAACTAGGTACATTCACTAAAGAACAAACCTGAGGTTCTTTACTTTAGTATTTACATTTCCTGCTGTTTCAGTTAATTTTTTTACGTTTTACTGCTCTACATCTGTCTGACAGCTTCAGTGACTTCCTGTCCAGTGAAAACCACGTATCTTCAGATGTGCTGATGTTGAATGTTTGTGATAAACTGAAGGATGAAGAGTTCCTTTATGTCCTTCTTCTTCAGCTAAATAAACTGGAAAAGCTGTTTTTCTGACTTTTTAGAGATACATGGTACTCACAGGACAGCAAACTTATTCATAGAAGATTTTCAGGTCACTTTATTCATTTATTTATTAATCTATTTTATGATAGTGATAATTTAGAAGAATTTAGAAGTTTTACATTCATTTTTTACATTTTTAAAGATATTTCTAGGTCAAGGTTAGGTTTAGGTTATATTTTTATTTATTGTTAATTGTTCTTTGACCATTTATGCTTTTTTATGAAAATGTTTTTAATTGTTTTTGATTATTTTTAGGACACAGTTAAAATAAAACCCTCTTTGATCAGCTGGAAAAATAGAAAAAAGATTTTTAGCTCATTTTATTTATTTATTATTACTTATTGTTTTAAATTTTTAAGACCCTTTATACTTTTACATTTTTAGAAAGATTTCTAGGACATTAAGTAAAAAATATGATCCTATGGTATCTAGAAAATGATGCATTGCTGCAGATTAGACGAGCCAACAGGATATAAAGGATAAACTGAAATATCTACAGCAAGAATATTAATAAAAAAACATCATACTTAAAAGGAAAATATTTTACTGCACTTTAAGTTTGGTAAGGTTTGAATGCAGGACTTTTACTCATAGTGGAGTGTTTTTAGTGTAATATTAGTACTTATATTGCAGTAAAGCCCACCACTGGTTAATTATGCAAGGGCTCCTGGGTTCGATCTTTTAGTGACGTTTTTATAAAACGTGTCGGTGGTTTTCCAGATGAAACGTCACCTCTTCATGTGGAGCAAAGAACAACGAGCCTTTAAACCACAGGTTCGAGTCCACACCATGTTAACCACACGGCTCACAGCTGCTGCAGCTGGTGAAGTTATTCCTGTAAGAACCTGAACTCTTCTCAAGCTGTAATCTCACCTAGAAGGAGAGAAAAAATGAGGAAAATGTTCTCGTTTAACACTCGTTCGGAAATTCCTCGTGCCAGGATGTCTGGAGTTTAAACACTAATGAAGTTTAAATAGTTCTGTGAGCAACAGGCGGGACAGGTGTGCTGCTGTCTGCAGCCTGAAAACTGGAAATTAAATGATTATAGGGACTTGTGAAGCTGTGACGAAGGGAAAAGATATAATTACATTTTTAAATATGAGTCAATGTGTTTTATGAGACGAGAAAAATGGGGAAACTGTCAATCAAAAAGTCTTCTAATGGTCTTTAAAGATATGGACACAGTTACAGTGAGGTTGGAAACACTCGCAGTCTCAGCTCGTGTTGTTAAAGACAAAGATGATGATAATTGAAATAATTAAAACACACTGAAGGAGAGAAGGATGTCGATGCAGGATCATTTAAAACTGAATTTATTGTTTTTAACAGGATCTGGTTAGTGCAAGCCATTTATTTTAAATGACAAATGTAGAATAAAGGGATTCTGACACAAATATCAACATTTAACACAAGTTTTGGTCACTTTATATAGTGGAAACTTTCATAACCGATGATCCATTCAAAGACCATCGGAAAGTTCAAATTCTGACGATAATGCCTGTTTTTACAGCTTCTTTCTATAAAAAAGGGTGTATTTTTGGCGATCATTTAAAGAAAAACATACTTTTCAAACCAGTTTCACCTGTTTCTCAATCAGAGACTCATTTACTGTATTTGGACAAAAAGAGAAGAGTTAATTGTGTCAGTCAGTGTTGATGTGTCGCTTCGCTGCACACACACTTCCTGTTGACGCTGAGGGAGACGGCAGCAGGTTCTGACATTCTGGACAGTTTGAATGACAGACGGCTGCTGCATCGAGCTGTTGGAGCTGAGAGAGACGACAGGGAAACAGTTTAACTGGATGCCAACACACATATTCGTATGTGTGTGTGTGTGTGTGTGTGTGTGTGTGTGTGTAATGGGGAACTGAACAGCAGAGCAGGAAACAAGGTAACACTTTCTGTCTGTCATCATGTAAAGCTGTAGAGAGAGAGTAAAGAGATCTGCTGAAGGGATTTGGATTGATTGATTGATTGATTGATTGATTGATTGATTGATTGATTGATTGATTGATTGATTAAAGTGTAATCAGCATCCTGTGAGGAGCTCCTCTTGCTGTGTGTGTGTGTGTGTGTGTGTGTGTGTGGTTGTGTTGTGTATGTGTCCTGACAGTGAAATGTTGCTCCAGAGCGACACTGAAAGCTTTTTCTCAATGGGAAACATGTTTTCACTCTCCTGACCAGTTGAAGAGAGCTTGTGATAGACAGGTTGTTCATCCAATCATCTGTCAGGTATTTTTTCAGCCAAACACAAAGTCTGGGTGGTGTTGGAAGACGTGCTGTCCTGTCGTTCAAGTTGAAGATCTTGTTGGAAAATATGTTTTGATTTAATTTTTTACTGTTGTTTATCCTGCATGATGTCCAGAAGTTTTGTTCAGGATTTATGTTTTTTGGTCCTTAAGATTAATTAATTCACTCATTGTGAAGACATGTAAGGAAAATATTTTCTGCAAGAATTCAGTGAGTAACTGATGCACACATCAAAACATGATAATTCATAACAAAAGTTGTTTTGTTTGGATTATTGAGTAATATTTCTGGTGCAAAGACAGAAGAAAACCGTCTTTTTCCTGTCTGCAGTACTGACATGAAAAAACTTTGTAATTAAAGGAAACATGAAGAGAAGAGATAAATAAATACGTTTGTTTAATGATTAATATTACTATAATCAGACGGTCTGCAGTCTGTTTGTTGTTGTTATGAATAAACTATATTAATTTTGCCTCGCTTTAATGCAGAACACCTTGTTTGTGTATTATCCAGTTCAAAGTTTGTAGTTTGTTGTTTATTTCATTTTTCTGCTGTTTCATGATGGAATTAATGAGTGTCATCTTTTTCTGTTCTGTTTGTGAATATTTGGAAAATATTTGTGGTACTAAGATGTTGTTTATGCATCTGTCCGACATGGAGCTTGTTACTCTGATAGTTTAGTCGAGAGCAGGTTTGTTGTTGCATAAACTCTCCTGGTACAGTTTGTACTTTTTACATTGTCTTTGAATCCAGGAAAATTCCAAACAAGCACAGGAGTTAGTTGGTTCTTCTGTCATGCATGCAGCTTAGGTTGAACTGGTGATTCTAAATTGCCCGTAGGAATGAATGAGAGCATCAATGGTTGTCAGCCCTGTGATAGTCTGAAATAACGTCCATAAATCTGCTGAGAAAAAGACGCTGCAGAACTTGCCAGAGAATCTTCTTGTTTTTAAGTTTTCTTCAGTTTCTCAGAGATCCAGTGATAGTTGTGTGTTCACTGCAAACAGGAGCAGCTAACGGATCATTCTGCATGTTAACAGAGATGACTATGTTCCCGAGTGATGACTTCTCCTCTTTATCACACGTTCATCATATTAGCATATTTCAGTTAAAGTTTATTAGTTTGTGTCCTGATCAGGTTGTTGCAAAAACATGTTTTTTAACCAGCAAGAAAAACATTTCTGCTGAGTTTCTGTAGGTTTCTAATGCACTCTCTGGATATTTTGCTGGATAAAATGTTCTGAAATAGCGTTTGTCTCTCTGTCTCTCCTCAGCCTCCAAGCGTCCCTCCTCAGTCTCGTCTCTGAGTGGGATTGTGGGTAGGATGATGTCGTCCGGCGAGCGAGGAGCCTCGTCCTCCTCCTGCACGTCCGTCAACACCGTGTGCTCGGACAGCGAGCGTCCCGCCTCCCTGTCCCTCTCCTCCTCCGCGTCCTCCGTGTCCCTGCAGGACACCTCCCACTCCTCCTCCTCCTCCTCCTCCTCTTCCTCCTTGCCGTACGGCGCCGTGCCGACCTACAACGCCTGCTCATCATCGTCCTCCACGCCGAAGAGGAACAGCTCCGACATTAGCCTGGACCTCACTCCTCTCGTCACGCCACATGGAGGAGGCGGTCCTGCGGGGGGAGGAGTCTGCGTGGCCATGGCAACAGGAGGAGGTCACCACCCGAACGGATACATAGCCAATCCGGCGGCATCGGTGGTGGCAGTGATGGCCACGCCCAGACAGCTGTCACGCCTGGACCGAGTGGTGCTGGAGATCGTGGAGACAGAACAAGCGTATGTCAGAGATCTGAAGAGCATCGTGGAGGTAAGAACACAGCTGATCCCACACACAAACATGAACACTTTACACTCATAAAAACAGCTTGTAGAGGCTACAACTGGAGCATATTTGGTGGTTTTGTTGATAAGTGAATTCACGTGGTGGCTCAGTTGTAACACGAATGAAATTGAAATTAAAAAACCTAAGAAATCCATCATGTGATCATCAACCATTATATCATTTCTGGAAGGAGGCAAAATACTGCTTAAAAATTTTCTATGTGTACCCACAAGCCTTCTCTTTACAGACATGCCCACTTTATGCCGATAACATACAGTGTTTTTCTTGCTGTTAAATGTGTTATTTAGTCCTCCTGCATATGAATATTTCTGCATTCTGGGGTCCCTAGAACAGTCTGTGAGCTGCATAAATTGCATCTGACTGGAAAGCTCTTGTGAAAAAATGCATTATTTTCTGTCTCAGATTCTCCTTTTTTTTACTTGTTTGATTTGTTAGAGGGAGCCTGAGATCGAGTTTTAATACAACATAGAAGCCGACGAGTCTCCTCTTTACAGACATGCCTGCTTTATGCTGTTAAATATGATTATATAGACAACAAGACATTTTAGATGTGACATGCCCACTTTATGCACGTTTCAAAAGCAGTTTTAGGCAGAAACCACAGCGTTTCTGCAGTAAAATGTGTTATTTTGAACTATTGCATATGAATCTTTGTGCATCCTGGGATCCCTGAACAGTCTGTGAGCTGCATAAATCGGGTCTGACTGGAAAACTGAGACTCTTGTGGATTCAATGAGCGCAATGTTCTTCATGTGTGCTGATATTAGTTGAGTGAAACTTGAGCTCAGTGTATACAATGAGCTGCTGTGACCTCTAGGATAATCACAGCCTCAAACTACAGACCTAGAGCATTCAGAGGATGGATGGCTAAGACATTAGATTCACAATAAGGGGGTTTCTCAGCAGCAACACAACACAAGGGCTTCACAATACAATGGCAGGTACCAACACTTCTCCTTCCATCGGGCAGAACGATGGACATTCACACAACAATCGTCCTACTTTCCGTAAAATTAAGTTAAAGAGCGTAGGTGCGCTGTCACTGATCAACCACGTCCCTTGCATTGTATTTTCCTTTTATATCCTAGTTGAGGAGCCATCAGGACACATCATCATGGTCAGGTTCATCCCAGACACTCGTTTTCACTTGTTTCTAGCACCGTTAACTTGTTATCTGATCACTTGAAACACATTTTAAAACCAATTGTAAACACTCACGATCCCAGTTAAATATGATGTGTCGACATGGCTGACAGAGAGCTTCCCCTTCAGGCCTCAGTGACATCTGTAACAGGAGATTATCTGCAGGAAGTAACTGCTGACCTCAGAGTTGCGGCAACATGTACAGTACAGTCAGACTGTCACCGAATCATCATCACTATATCAGCAGGCAGCACACTGAACCACAGAGCGTCATTCAAACAGAACCTGTCAGCTGTTTAATGTAGCCACGAATAAATAGAAACATAATGAAGGAGAGGCTGCAGTACAGTAACAGCTGTGTGTGTGTGTGTGTGTGTGTGTGTGTGTGTGTGTGTGTGTGTGTTCGGGAGGAGTTAGCTGTTGCCTAGATTTACTGGCCAGGTGTGAATGCCTCCGGCCCAGTTTACCTGCAGCTGGCCTCCACACACACACACACACACACACAACCCACTATTGCTCCATAGATGGACAAACATGTGCAGCAGTGGCTCTGTTGTGTTTGGGCAGAAATGTTGCCAGATTTGGTGATTTTCTGCTCATAATTAGGTTTTTGAACCAACCTGGCAGCCGTCAGCTGGACTTTGATGCTAATAAAACATTTTAGTGTAATAACAGACACATGGCTGCAGACTGTTAAGCTTTGTTTCAGGCTTACAGATCTCTTCAGGACCATGAAAAATCCAACCTGAAGAGGCGTTTTGCACTGGCAATACAGAAAGCAACTTTAATGATCGTTAAGAACAATTTGAAGTGAAGTTTCATACTTCCTGTTGCATTGTGGCAAACGAGTCAGTTTTTCACCTGAGGAATGTGTCAGACAAATGTTTGTTCTTCATTGAGGAAAAAATAAACTTTTTTAAAGGGAGTTTTGAATTAAAAAACGTTTTTGTTAGAATTTGCTGACTTTGTGGTTTGATTGTGTGTATGTATCTAATCCATCATTGGTCCAGGTGCACCGGGAGTCAGCCAGGCTGTGTGTGTGTGTGTGTGTGTGTGCCCCTATCTGTCAGATTGGAGTGTGAAACATCCTTTTGAAGTGAAGGAGAGAATTTACTGCTGCTTTCATCCTCTGCCATGTCACACACACACACACACACACGTACACACACACACGCTCGTGGCTGAACTGTCATCAGGTTTATCAGCTGTCTGTCAGTTTCTTCTTCTCTGACCTTCCGCAGAGGACGAACTTCTCTGTCATCACCACATCTTTCTTCTTCTTCTTCGTTGGTTAATCCCTGCTGACTTTCTCTGTCCTCTGGGGTCACATGTTGAGTCTGATCTTGCTGTCAGTTTATTAGCTGATCATTAACACGTTTTAGTAACATTATATGAAAAACTGGCCCTTAAAAAAAATGTCCTGCACCACGATAAAAGTTGAATTTATGGCTGAATGTCATGATTCCAACTATCTAAATTAACTGGAGGATAATGCATCTTTTGTTTGGAGAATAAAAACTCTTTAAATGTGCACGTGGCACTTATTCATGTCAATGATACATTAATTCATTTTAATTAGTCTATAAACCTAAATACTTTAACAGCTCACATGTGTTTCAGAAAGATTTCTGCTCACATTCAAAACTTTCTGCACATTTAAAACTTATCCCACAAATCTTCCCTAGTTCTAGATATAGTTCTAGTTCTGATTCTAGTTCTGGCTCTGGCTCTGGCTCTGGCTCTGGCTCTAGTTCTGTTTTTTTCCCTCCTCGTTATTGTTCTGATTCTAGTTCTGGTTCTAGGTCTAGTTCTAGTTCTGATTCTAGTTCTGGTTCTGGTTCTGGTTCTGGTTTTATTTTTTAGTTCTGGTACTAGTTCTTGTTCTAGTTCTTGTTTCATTTCTAGTTCTAGTTCTGGTTGTAGTTCTAGTTTTAGTTCTGGTTCTGGTTTTATAACTAGTTCTGTTTCTAATTTGTTTCAACATACGTACATGCTCAGAACCTGTTTGCTTTTCCACAGACTAGAGAGCCAAGTTGTTACATCTCTCTCGGGTCTCGGCTTTCACAATAACAACAATAACATACTGCAAGGAGACTGCTTTGATTTCACGTCCGATAGCCCCACCCCCAGCCACTAAAGTAAGCGGTTCGTGGTTCGAGACCAGCAAAGAGTTGGTGCTGCTCTGGAACCAGTTTTCCTGGCCGAGAGCCAGTTCTTTCGCTGTCAAAATGTGAGGAACTGGTTCCAGTTTCAGCACCTTGTTTGGGTAAGAGCTTCACTGAAGTCAGTGTGAGTGTGAGCACCGACAGGGACTTTATGGTGCATTCAGATGCACCTTGTAACTCCCCCCTGCAGGGTGGAGCAGGATCAGAACAGGAATCTTTAAAATCCAAACCATACCGAAACCTAATTGTTGCATTTCTAGCATTCTTTCAAAATAAAAGTCCTTTGTTACTCTTTAAGTTTTTATAGTCGGGATAATGTGCATGTTCTAAACACTGAGACTGGAATCTGCACCAGAGGACTCACGCTGCTGTTTCTGTACTTTAACTTCAACAATCCCAGAATTCCTCTCTCCTGATGGAAAGGAGGTCTGATAGATGATAGGTCTGTGTGTGTGTGTGTGTGTGTGTGTGTGTGTGTGTGTGTTGTCCTGTAATGTAAGCCTTCATTCCTGCTGCTCTCTTCATTTGAGGTTTTGCTGAAGTCTGGTTTTGATTGAGGCTACATGATGTCACGCTCACTGGGAATCTGAACCAACTACCATAATAGGCCTGTGTGTGTGTGTGTGTGTGTGTGTGTGTGTGTATGTGTGTTTGAGAACAATAACAACTCAGACACGCAGAAAGAGGAAAAGAGTGAAAACAGCTCCTCTCTATCACAGACTTATGAACTAATTTTTCAATACATTTCAAAGAACAATTTCTCATAATATACTGAGATCACTGAGATCACTCCACCTGGTTCAAACTCTTTTCAGTCATTTTTTAAAGCCGTCTGTCTTTTTTAAAGATAAGGGAAACTAGGAATAAGTGGAAGAATTTCTTCTGATTCAGAGATTTCTTTGGTGCATTTTTCTGAGACGTTGAAGGTTGAGGAGTTGGTGCAGCGGGGATCCTGCTGCTGACCTGCAGCCAAGTGGGACAGGAAACTGAAGGGGAGGAGGAGAGAGGAGGAGACACAGAAAGATGGGGGAGAAACAGATGACGGGGGGAAAGACGAGAAAGCAAAGAGGGGTAAGAAGCAGAGAAGAAGAGGAGGAGGTGCTGGGAGTGAAGGGAGAACAGGGAACAAGAAAGGGGGGGGGGGGGTAGAAAAACAGAAGGAGGGAGAAGAGCAGGAAAAAAAGAACTGGAGAGAAAAAGAGAGAAAGAAAAGGACGAAGAAGAGAAGAATGTGGAGGAAAAAAGAGGAGAGGAGATGAATTCTGGGTTGTAGGAAAGATTTGGGGAACAAGAAAGAAAAGACAAAGAGAAGAAAAGTGAAGATTACTCGGCAAAAAGCAAAACATACTAAGTTTATTTGAGTCAAAAATATCTGATTACACTTAAAAATGTAATAAATCTTATCAAACAAATTATTACAAGCAGAAACACCTTGTTTGGCTTGTTGAATTTTTCATATTTTTCCAGCATAAACAAAGTGAAGAAGTTTGTCTCCTGAAGCTGCTTTCATGTTTATTCTGCAGCAGTAGATGCAACAGGTAAATCTTTATTAACCCAGATAGAAAATGTGGTGTAGCAGTTGCAATACAAAATCAGACAGAGTGCAATATAAAAAGTGTAAATAAACAAATAAGGATAATGTTTACGCAACAACACGAAAACATGTTTTATCAGATGTGTTTAGACGGCGACAACGTTTTTCGGGCTTAAAAACCCAAAAAAACAAAACCCCCATCCTCCAGAGTGGAAATCTTAAAATCTTCCGTCTGAAGGGTTAAAAAAAGTGTCAAGTGTCCCGATCAGCTCACGCTGGCTCTCAGCACATTTACGTGACATCCATGTACAGTCCAGACAAACAACAACAAACATGTCAGACTGTCAGTCAGACATTCAAGTTACCCTGCAGTTCTGATAACTATCCAGGAGTCATTTCAATTCAGCAGTTCAGCAGAATTATCACAGATAATAGAACAGGACAGAGAAGGTGCATTAATTACCTAGGGACATTTTTTCTATTTCTATTTCTATTTCTATTTCTATTTCTATTTCTATTTCTATTTCTATTTCTATTTCTATTTCATTTCACACTACAAGGAGTAGAAGTAGGAGAGAAGTGTCTTTAATGCTGAGCTCTTGCTGGTGTTGTGTGGCAGTGCATCAGTACCACCTACACTGTAAACAATTGTCTTGTAAATTAACAGTAAAATGCTGGCAGCAGGGTTGCCAGCATTCTACTGTTAATTTTACAGTTCCCTTACTGTTATTTATTTTACAGTTTGTTACTTTG
This sequence comes from Centropristis striata, assembly GCF_030273125.1. Taxonomy (NCBI): domain Eukaryota; kingdom Metazoa; phylum Chordata; class Actinopteri; order Perciformes; family Serranidae; genus Centropristis; species Centropristis striata. The sequence goes on from NC_081520.1 coordinate 25,827,412, forward strand.
ATAAAACCAAATACTGAATTACAGTACAATCCTGTACATCCTTGATTTGGTAGTAAAATACTGATACTGCAAACATCATCTAACAAATAAACCCTAACATAGTTCAACTGCAGGATTAAAATGGATGTTCCAAGAAAGGAAAGACCAGAGTTGGCTGAATCTCCTCTAGAAATACAGGAGCTTTCCGTATTTTCTCAGCCTCACCGCTGTTGATTCTACCATAACTCCCACAATGCAATGCTATTTATGGTATATTACAGTATTTTATGGGAAACGGCAAACTACCTACAAATATTGCCCAGAATGCATTGTTTTCTACAGTATAATATCTTTTTAATGAAAAACAGAATGTTACTGTCATAATTTGGCTGTTTTCTTACAGCAATTTGTTACAGTGTAGCCACCTGGCGTACATACTACATCAATTTTGAAAGACTTTTGCGTCACCGTATGCAGCAGATTTCCACCTAAAGACGCTCATCTAAACACATAATAAAAAGTCAGAACGTAGGCCACTTTTGCGTTTTCTGTCCAAATCGTCTCCATCTAAACAGCCCCTCAGGCACAAAAACCAACAGGACCAAAACTTCAGCTCTGATTGCTGCCGTTCATGTTTTAGTTTTTGTATCTCTTGGAGTTGTAGTTTCACACTGATTAGTACACAGTCTTGCATATTAGTTTTTGGAGGCTTTTAAAAATATTTTTCCTGAACAAATTGCTCCACATACTTCAGTATCAGACTTGCATCAGACCTCTGAGACACTGACGCATGCTGCAACAGCTGCTGACATCAGAGCCTTTCAACACTTCCATATTTGGGTGATTTGCACAAACTTTTCGTTTAAAAAACTGCAAATGCATGAAGTAAATCTTGTGACCCATAAGGAGCATGAGCAGATTCTTTTATTCCGGCTGCAGAAATCTTTTTATAGCTCTGTTAGTTTACAGTAAATTCTTGTTGCTAACCCAGCAGAGACGTCATGGATCCTGGTTTGGGAACAAGCTGAGCTCAGACTTTCTGAGATGATTTCCTCTTTCGCCAAATTCATTTTCCTCCTCGGAGGAATTTCTGGCCGTATTTTCTGCTTCACTCTGGCAGAATTTCTGTGTTTTCGGCTTCTGTTTGGTTCGTTGTGTCAGTGTGTCACTAATAAAACTTCTCTGTGGTTTCTGGACTTGTCTTTTGAAACTGTCTCTCTCTCTGCTATTATCTCATCTCTCTCGCCCCCGAGTCCCCTCCACTGTAATCTAATTACTGGCTACTACAGGAAATGACCTCATGTGGACTCTGACAGGATCGGATGATGGATTTTAGTTTCTTAAAGTTTCCATTACAACATGAGCGACTGCACTTAGTTTGTTCGTTTCAGGACAAAGTCATGAAACATTATTAATGACTGCTGACTATATTCAATTTTTATTAAATTTATCATCTTTTATTATCAGTTTATTAACCCTCTGAACCCCAACGAGCCGTTTCAGAGTGTTTTTTGCTGTTTTTACATTCTCCACCCTGTGTCCTTGTATTTCACTGCAATATAATATATATATATATATGTATATATATATATATATATATATATATATATATATATATAAGTCCTGCAGCTCTATGGAATCAGCACAATCATGGCTAGAAGTGGGAACAACTCAAATATGTCTTTGTGCAGAATAACACAGTTAGAATGACAGAAATCAGAAAAAAGGACATTTTTCTCCACATATTGTACATATTGAAGTATCATCATGTTTCATCATTTCCTCTCCTCTCTGCCCTGTGTAAACAGATTTTGGTCATTTTTTGTAACAGAAACTTTGGTAATATAACCTATGATACATTCAAGGGCCGTCGGAAAGTTCAAACTCTGACAATAGAGCCTGTTTTTACAAATTGTTTTGATGATAAAAGGTGGATTTTTGGCAGTCTCTTAAAGAAAACATGTTTCTATCCCGCCTGTGGGATGATGTGGTCTAAAAAAGGTTGCATCAGTCATGCTTCTAGTTTTTAGAGACTATACATTCAGTTGGACTCATCATGACGATCATCAGTCAACTCATGTCAAAGATTTGTGATTTTCAGAGACTGTCAGTCGTGGTGTTGAGCAGCCGTCTGCACAAATTGTCTCCAATTCTCTGTAGCATCTTAACTTCCTGTTTTTATCTTTGTTGTTTCCTGTTTGACTTCCTGTGTGATGCCAGCGTCTGTGACAGCAGGTGGTTTCCTGTTCGCCTCTATCTGAAAAAGTTTGATTTATATTTTATTTTATATTTATATTTTATTTTTTTATAAGGCACATTAACAAAACTTGCAAAAAACAGAATAAGAATCAAATCAATATTTGGTGTGACCACCCTTTACCTTCAAACCCGCATCAATTCATCTGGACATTTTTTCACACCTGCCTAAAACTTTTGCACAGTACTGTACTTCTGGTTAGAAACCTTCCTGGTTAGGCTCTAAAAGACAGTTTAAACAGTAAATAAATGATGGAGATGCTGGAAGTGAAGCCACGGGAGTTACATAAAAAACAGAAGTTACATAAAAAGTTGTTTACTTTTGTTTCACAGAGACCTGAACCCCGTTCTTCTGCTGAAAGTCCTCCGTTTAAAGTCTGCCTCATCGTCATTAATTACTACAATGTCAGCAAGATGGCAGCGGAGAAAAGTCTCAAACATAAATATTAGTCGTTTTTGAGGGGAGAACAGTCTCTTTATTATGTTAAAATAAATAAAAAACAAAATGACAAAAGCAACTGTTTTTTTGGTTATTCACTGAATGAAAACTAACTTAATGTTTTAACAAATGTCTTTTTCTCTCTGCAGGATTATCTGGGCTGCATCATCGACTATGGCTCTCTGCCGTTGAAGCCGGAGCAGGTCAGCACGCTGTTCTGCAACATCGAGGACATCTACGAGTTCAACAGGTAACACACACACACACACACACCACACACACACACACACACACACACACACACACACACACACACACACCACACACCACACACACACCACACACACACACACACACACACACAGCTGCGGCCTTCTGCCATCGATGGAAGCTTTCAGTGTGTGACTGAAGGAGAAGCCACTTCTGTTACAGCAGCAGTGTGTGTGGATGCACAGAGAGAATGCAGTTGGTTTATGTGTTATATAAGTGTTGTATCTTTTGTTTCTCATCTAGAACAGACATGATGAAATATAATTTAACCAAGTGTCAACGTATATGCATCTCCTCCAAGTTGTGTTATATTTGCATGTGGAGCAGTGTGCCTGATTTAGGGAAGAAAATATTTGTGTTCAGTGTGTACAATCACCTGAAAGTAAGACTCGTGTTTTCATTGGATTAGAATGAGAGTTTCATATCTACAAAGTGAGCCGTTCAGACTGTCATTGTACGAGTCCTACTAAAAGTATTTTAATATTTAGTATCGTATGAAGTTTTGTCCAGTGACAAAGCAATGAAACATTAGAGCTGTCCGGTGGGTGATGCTGGTGTTGGAGGTGGAGGATCCAATCCAACTTTATTCATAAAACACATTTAAAAACAACAGAGTTGATCAAAGTGTTTTACATAAAATAGAGAAAAAGAAAATTAATGAACCCACCCCGGTCTGCAGCCAGGTGTTCCTGGCTCTGTGTTGGAAGTCACAGAATGTGGCGAACTTCTTTTCCACTAACCAGAGTAAAGTGGTTTTGGTGCATAAATCAGAACCACTTCAGAAGAATATGTCGGCTTGTTGGGGTTAGCAAAACAGTGGTTCTACAGAGAACCTTTCATGTTTATACATGTAGGGGGATCCAGTCATCTACAGCCTGTATGATGCATCCAATTACTGCACAAAGGTTCATATAATACAAAGTATGAGCATTAAAATATACAACAAACTGGTGTCTCTTTCCCTATATTTTATATATATATATATATTCTATATATTTATACTTATATATTATATACTATATATTATATATATTATACTATATATAAATATATATACTATATATTTATACTTTTCCCTATACATATATATATATATATATATATATATGTATGTGTTATATACATTCATTGAAAATTATTTTTATACTGCTTGGCAGTTGGATCTATGATTATAGATCATAATGTATTAGTTGATTATATTGTGTTATTGATATTGATCTGCAAAGTAACTTTTGTATAAATCGTTAAATACATTCCACGACTGTTGATGGAACAAAGATTCTGCAGAAAGTTCTCATGAAAATCAGCTGATTGAACTGTTTGGATTTGCTGTTTTTGTTTGTGATGCATGTTAATGGTGCGTTTCATCATGTGTGAGCAGGAAGTGCACATTTTGACACAGACGATCAGTTAAGATCAGTTTTATTTCACTCTGAAAAACTTGTTCCACTGTTGAAACAAGACAGTCATGCAGAGGATTTGAGTTTGTGGAAAGTATCTTGTGGGTCAGACTGACTGAGACGAGCGATAAGCTGCTGGTGGAAATATTCAGAACGGAGCGAGGCACCGGCGCTGCCAGAGCCGCAGGTTTGATCCCCACCGGGACGATCCCACGATAAAAAATTGCTCTGCTGGGTTTTTTGGGGGATGAAAGCGTGCAGCAGCTGTTGAGCTCATATGACCCGACCAGATTCTTCAGGTTTTACAGAGCAGGAATGCTGCGAGAGAGAGAGTGCCTGTTTCTGTGTCACGCTCATTTAAACCAGCAGCCGTCCCCGCTGGTATGTTCACATGCAGCCAAAACAGCCAAACAACTCTCTGCTGCAATGCATTATGGTCCGTTTTTACAACCCAGACTCTGCGCGATGGTTCAGAGTTTTCTGTGTCGCTGTGAGAGAGCAGAGAGAGATTAACCTGGAGGACGAGTTCAGTGTGTCAGAACATCTGTAAGTTTCCTCTGCTGGCTCACATAGCCTTTAAGTTATTTATTTTAATTAGGGATGCTAATTTAGAATATTTTTTCTCACTGATAGCTGACACTTAACCGATCATTAACCATGAGATCAGTGCCTGACAAGCCACCCTGCTGCATAGATACCCGACACAAAAAACACACAAAAAAAACAAAAAAATAAGTGTGACTAAAACAGCTTTTCCAACTGAGTTCTGTGTGATTCTGTCTCATTATCAAGCTTTGAACCGGACTGACAAGAAAAATCAGACACTATAAAAGTTAATGAAAATTTAAATATACAAACAATATCTCTGGAGTGCTGCACATAAGAGTGTGAATTTTCATTTTGGTTAATCATTAACATCTTTTCACTTTTATTTGTAGTTTTTTACCTGTTAGAGGGCCCTGTGTCTGCACATCGTGAAAATTATACTGACCAGGTGCATAAAACTACAGATGAGCAGCCCGTTCTGCCTACACATAACACGACTTTAGACCTTTAAGTTACGTGCAATGCATACGCCAGAATCCAGTATCCCATAAAATGACCAAAACATATGTAAAAATGACGTTGTCCTGCAGCCGGTAGGGTCGCTGCTTTTAGTGCGTATCATATGCACACAGAACTGGATTGTATTGTATGCATTGCAGGTAATGGCGAAGGTGAGGGCGAGTTGAGATGAGTTCTGTGATGTCTGCACGGTTTTCGTACAGCAGCATCAGTTGATCATAACTGCTTCTGATGCTGCAGCCAGAAATCCAACATGTCTATATCTCATATACTGAGACTGTGACTGTGCTTTAATGTCCAAGAAAGAGTTCCCAGTGAAGAAGGGTTGATTTACACACAGTGATTCAGAAGGAGCTGTTGTTATTGGGTTTGGGGGTTTGAACAGGAACCAGCTGTCATATGATCTTACAACAATCTGACGACAGAAAATATCGATGAAGTTGAAGATTGTGCCTGATTTTTAAAGACGTTGAAGAACAGACAAAGAGAGTGAGACATGAAGTGTGTGTGTGTGTGTGTGTGTGTGTGTGCAGGAGGAGGGGCTTTGAGAGCCTGGGAAGGAAGCTGTTAAAATATGTCACACACACACACACACACACACACACACACCACATATAACCCTCCACCCTGCTGAGAGTCCTGTTTTCACACTTCACTTTCTTTGTGTTTGTTCCAACAAATGCACACACACACACACACACACACACACACACACTGAAGAACAATGTCACGAGCACATACACTCAAACACTAACAGTCAAACACAGTTTTCATTCCATCCAGGCTTCCTGCCCGAGTTCTCATGGGAAATATTGTATGAGAGAGAGAGAGAGAGTTCCTTACTCTCTCTCTCTCTCTCTCTCTCTCTCTCTCTCTCTCTCTCTCGCTCTCTTCTCCATCTATCTGTCTCTTTCCAGTCAGTTAATTAGATTTAAGTTAATGAACTTAATTAGTTGTTACTGAGACAATTACAGCTCAAAAATTCCCCAAACCTCCTTCACCTCCTTTCAGCCCCCCCTCCCTCTCTCTCTCTCTCTGTCAGGGTCGTACAGAGTTTCTGACCTGGTTTCTGTCTCTCTCTCTCTTTCTTTGTCCGGGAAAGGAGAGAAAATAAGAAAACCCCCTTTCCCTTGTCCTGAGTCACACACACACACACACACACACACACACACACACAGTGCCAGATGGGCAGACATAACAGTCCCGGAGTGGCTACATCATCCAGCATAACTCAAACATGACAGCATGCAGTGTGTGTGTGTGTGTGTGGTGTGTGTGTGTGTGTGTGTGTGTGTGTGTGTGTGTGTGTGTGTGTTACAGTAGGGAATGAAGCCATGTGTTGATAATAAAGTTTATTAACAACAATAAGTAAACTGATTTAAATGGTTTATTGATGAATGAACAGCTGATTATCAGATCATATTAAAACACATAAAACTGAATAAACAGTTTGACAAAAGGCAGAAAAGTTCATAATAATGTGCATAATGTATAATGGTAATATATAAATAGTTAGAGGTAGAATATGCTTACAAATATATGAAAAGTAATAATCAATTAGCATAAAAAGGTCTCTCATGTCTCACACTGTAATAAATAAATAAATAAATAAATAAATTAACTACAAAATTTCCTCTTCTGAAAGGGCCACAGGGTGTGTGTGTGTGTGTGTGTGTGTGTGGGGGGGGGGGTTAGGGAAAATCGCATAAAGTTACCTGTGTGTGTGTGTGTGTGTGTTTGTGTGTATTTGTGTGTGTGTGTGTGTATAATTAAAATCACATAAAGTTACCTGTGTGTGTGTGTGTGTGTGTGTGTGTGTGCATGCGTGCGTGCGTGTGTGTTTGAAGCATGTGTATGCATGTGTGAGGAGTGTGCGCGCTTACGCGCGTGTGTCACACGAAATTGCGTCCGGAAGAGGAAGAAGAAGAAATCCACAGTATAACAGGTCCCTACTAGCCTCTCAAATGAGATTTGGTCTGGAAACCAACCATTCGTTTCTCCGTAGAGGAGGTGTGGTTTACGATCCTCCGGAGCCGTTTATTGGGCGTTTAGAATTTCTATCAAAAGCGTCTGTAGGTAGCACTTAGCCAATCGTATCAGTTATACCAGATGACGTAGTATAGCAACAGAAATGGATGTTTGTTGTGTGTGTGTCTGTGAGAGAGTGTTGCTTGCTGCTTTGCTTCTCCAGTTCTCGCTTTCTGCAAGATTTATTTTCACGCTTTATTCCCCCTCATGTCATTCAGCCACACACATCCACTGATTTTATGGGCAATAAACAAGCTGCTGCAGGTCTCTCGGCGGCCCCGCTGTCCCCCGGCTGGTAGCCAGATCACCGGCGAGACCGCCGGCTCGTACCGGTGATCTCGATACGAGCCGGGGGACAGCGGAGCCGCCGAGAGACCTTTCGCCTTTCAACTTTCGCTCTAAACTATTTAAAACACCATCTACAGCTAAAGAGAGTTTCGCGTCTGCAGCAGCCATGTTGGATCCGTAAGAAAACTACAAGCTTCCAAGTGCCGAGTAGTACGCGTCATCGTCTTGCCGTCCCTCCCCGCTCTGTGATTGGATCCCTAAAACAGGGCTAAGAAACTCGCTTGGTTGCCAGACCGCCTGGAGGTTCGAAATTAAATTCGAGCACGCAAGGCAGTATGGGTATACCCAGGCTAGGTCCCTACAGCTATTGCTGTATGGGACCAGTGCTCGGTGCGATTGCCCCGTGGCCCTAATAAATAATGATAATATTAATGAAAATACATAATAATAATAATAATAAATACATACATACATACATACATGATAATAATGATATGAATAAAAAATAATGGTAATAAAAATACATTAATACATAATGATAATAATGATAACTAGAAAATTTCCTCTGGGGAAATTCTGAAAGGGCCACGGGGGCTACTGCCGGTGTGTGTACACTATGATGAGATTCTTCAGAGATTTCAAACAATTAATACTAGTAATGTTATGATACTACATAATATACAAGGAGCACACCTACAACAAGCATTCCTTTTCAAGTATTTATTAGGGCCACGGGGCAATCGCACCGAGCACTGGTCCCATACAGCAATAGCTGTCGCCCCGAGCACTACTGTTATACTGTGGATTTTTTCTTCTTCCTCTTCTGGACGCAATTTCGTCCCGCTACTAGTCCTACAACTTGAAGAGTTGCAGGACAAATTATTTATCAAAACGTGCGGTTTGATCGGGATTGGTGTGCTATTACTTTTCTCTACAGAATACGAATTTTTCGCGATGTAAGTCGCAAAAAACTGCCCAAAATTTAGCATTGAAATGAATGGGTCGGTGTATTAATCCACGTTTCGATAGGTCATATAGTTTTTTATCAATCCCTGTTCAATTCTGAGATTATAATGGGTGTGTATTGTGTATTTCTCTCCCTCTACACTCTGGCGATGATGTCACACACTGTGACACGAACATTTACACGAACGACTTATGTCGCGAAAAATTCGTATTCTGTAGAGAAAAGTAATAGCACACCGATTCCGATCAAACCGCACGTTTTGATATATAATTTGTCCTGCAACTCTTCAAGTTGTAGGACTAGTAGCGGGACAAAATTGCGTCTGGAAGAGGAAGAAGAAAAAATCCACAGTATAACAGTAGTGCTCGGTGCAATTGCCCCGTGGCCCTAATAATAATAAAACCACATGAAATAATTATAATAATAATACCTACTTACATACATGCATACATACATAAATACATGACAATAATAAAAACAATTCATATTATTTGAAATAATATTAAATAAATATTACTATATATTTAATAAATTATTTTAACTTTTTGTTGTAACAGACTTTTTATACTACTTTATTACTTAAGTACAAGTTGTGAGAACTTTATCACTGGATATTACAGTTTTCTATAGTGTGGTTTTAGTTCTTTAACTGAAGTGACCACACACACACACACACACACACACACACTGAGTTGACTCACACAGAGTCTAACACATCATCATCAGGGTGGCGTCAGACTGATGATGTCATCAGTGATGTCACACATGCTGATGAGTGTGTGTTGGAGGGTGTTTTCCTTTTGATTTTCTCCGTGTGTGTTCTCACATTTCTCCATCGCTGTGATTTAGGATTTGACCTTCGACTCCTGCATGCTAACCAGGGCTCACACACACACACACACACACACACACGCTCAGGGTCCTGCTCTGTTTGTGAGGAGGCTCGATGACATCACACATTCCTCAGCCTGTTAACCTGGTCTGACCTTCAACATGACAGCAGGTCAGAACACACACAAACACACACACACACACACACACACACTCACACACACACAAACACACAGAGCTTTGAAGTCGGGACAATGTCTTCACTCTCAACGTCTTTACAAACACACACATTTCTCATTGTTACTGTGTGTGTGTGTGTGTGTTCCCCTTATGATATCTCTGTTTTCGGTGATGAGTTATCGTTTCCTGGGAACTAAAACCCTTCAGAGTTATTTATGAATCAGAAGAAGACTTCGTGGAGGCAGTGAGACGTTTGAGCCGCAAAGTAAAAGTTATGATGTCGTGCTGCTGTCGTTTTCACTGGTTCCTTTTTATCTGCAAAAAACAGAGCATCATCTGCTCTCCGTCAGCTGTATGGTGGAATTTTTGGGCTGCAATTTTAAAAATAAATGTCAAAGTGTAAAGGAGCCGGTTTTCTCCGGGTTAGTCATGCAGAAATTTTTCCTTTTTTTGCTTCAGTTTATGGCGGATATGTGGAAAAGTTCAGATATTGTGCATTGCTTTTGAATTTGCCAAAGTTCATCAGAGTACTCCTGACTCTGTTGGAAACGTTCAGTTCGGAGTTTGACCTGAGACGTGAAATAATAAATGTGCATAAAGACGGAGCTACTGCCTGAGAGTCTTCAGGGTGGACGTGGAGCTGCAGCTCTTTCATATGAAGCTCACACTGATAGTTATATGAGTCGTAAATCAAACAGCAGTCAGAGGATCTGCTCAACTTTTGCACTCAGGTATGTTTTTATAGCTCAATAGCAGCGTGAATTACACATACAGTGACAGTAAATCTGAGAGTCTGCAGGGTTGTCTCCGCATCAAACAAGACGCTTTTAATTTGGAAGGGTTCGGTACAATGTCAGCAGCAGGTATAATTAGTGTAAACAGCCACTTCACTGTCTGCTGTCTCCAGGGTTACTTTAAGCCTATTAAAGCTGAAGAGTTGTAGCAACACAGAGAGTCCAGGATGGTGATGGGTAATGACAGGGAGATATCTGGAGTCAGAGAACAGCTTCCTATTGTGTTTGTAGTTTGAGTCTGTGTGTGTGAACGGGAGGAAAGTTCTTGTCATGGTAAATGGTATATGGACTGCACTTATATAGCGATTTTCTAGTCTTCACGACCACTCAAAGAACTTTACACTACAGACTGCCCTCATTCACCCATTCACACACATTCAATATAGGTGGCAAAGGCAACCCTAACGGTGCCACCTGCCACCATTGGGAATTCATTCACACACCGATAAACGCAGCATTGGAAGCAACTTGGGGTTGAGTATCTTTGTAGTAGGCTGCCATGGTCAGGGATTGCACCACCAACCTTCCGATCTGTGAGAACTGCTCTACCAACTGAGGCACAGCCGCAAAGAAACATATGAAGCATCATCAGTCTGTGTGTTCGTCCCAAAGACTGTTTATCAGGATGGATGACATGACGTCAAAACATCTGGATTGCCCCCTGGTGACTGGCTGTAGTCCAGGTTATAAGCCCCGCCCCCTCCATGTTAGTGGATGGGACATGAAACTAAAATCTCAAAGTAGAGATCAAATAAATGTCTCTGTCATTTGAGCCTGTTCTAATAATGCCGGTGTTTGTTCAGCTGTTCATTTTTCTGATCAGTTCGGTTTTAATTGAGTGTGCCGTTAGCAGCATAGGTGCAGTCATACTTTTCTTATTTTTATTCTTCACCTTCTAGGGACACACACCTCGACTTTTAAAAGTTGAGGACCTAGACAATCACATTTGTAATTATATATATACATATATATATATATATATATATATATATATATATATATATATGTATATATATATTTGAGAATTTCGGAGTCCATACGTTTAATGGCTTGCAACCATAAATGTCTCCGTCCAGCTTCACAGGGATTCTTTGACGAAAGTAATCGATATGAAGGAATGCCAGTTTTTCTTTACTATTTCTGTTTTGCAATCCAACAGCACAGCCAGGCATCGTTTCCCCTGAAAATCATCTGTTTACCTCTATTTTCTTATAAAAAGTTAGGGACGGGCCATACTACGAAACTCTGACGCACTGTCAAAATTTCACCGTGAATTTTCTAGTTAGTTAGTTAGTTATTTGAGTTTATAAAACAGAGCTGTGACATTGTGAATGATGGCTGTAACTGACTTCTGATTGGTCCGGCGGGTGCTTGCACTTTTAAACCTGTTCACTGTGTTTCTGTAAAGAATTAAAAATGTTGGTTCCAAATCTAACATCTTAAAGGTGAAATGAGGAGAACATCTGGTTCAATACGTTTTTTCCTAAATATATTTGACCTTATCTCCAGTTTGACTTGGCCTATCACTGGAGTTTGAAGGCAGAACTTTAGAGGGAAGCTGACGGCAGAAACGTTGCTGAAGGTTTAACAGCGAGACGTCATGAAGAAATCATGCACCGACACTTTCTTGGACTCCAGAAGTTTGAAGTGAATCTTTATCCTGCTGATAAACTTCAGGACGTCTATAAGAAGAGATGATATTTCCAGTAGCAGGACGTTTCCTGGTGAAACAGATCCACTTTAAAAAGCATTTGCGTTTCACCGCTTCTTATTTATTCTCTTGATAGTGAAATTATGAGACTGTAAGTGATTAATTACAGCTATATGAAAGGAATAAAGGCGATAAAGGAGCCGACAGTGTTTGTGTTGGACGTTCACTCAGACAGCAGAACGCTGCTGATAAACAGCTGTCACAGATTCGTCGTTTCAAATCGTTTCCACTTCGTCAGCGCTGCTTCCTCCTCCTGACGGCCGTAAATCAGACACACCTGAGGCAGCGGCAGGTTAATGTTGGCTCGGTGCTGACACTGATTACAGGTCGTCCTGTTCAAAGAGAAACTGTCTCCATGTGTGAGCACACTCTCAGTCCTCAGCTCGTACTTCCATTCAATTTCATTTCACTACAAGATTTGTGTTTAAGCAGTTAAATAATTAACCATGCACTGATCAGAGAGAATCTGACTGAACAAATCCAACAAAAAATGCAGATAATACAAATACAATCATTTCCAAGTCATTTTAACTAACCTATTTTCTCTCAATGAAATAAAAACCTTTTGAAATCTGTTAATGTGATGTTGACATCAAAATAAATAAGATGCAAACTCATGTACAAAACTTTTAAATAAACAGAACATGATCTGTGTTGGAAATCAGTCACAATACTTTCTGTTTGAACTTGATGTTGAAGGATTTTCTGTATATCACAAAAATGTATTTTTATAATCACTTTCTTGTTTTGATTTGTAGAGTTGTTTGATGATGATGATAGACCAATTGAAACTGGAGATAAGGTCAAATATATTTAGTATGAAAACATAATTTTTTCGAAAATCTGATTTTTTTTTTGTGTGTGTTCTTAATATTGATCCAGTAAGTCAAAGTAAAAAAATAATGCCCAGGTCACATAGGTGAGGATGTGTTGAAAAAAAAAATTACACATGGTAAAAGTTAATTAAATGGCAGAATGAAAATAAAATAGCCCAAAAGTCTAGGATTAAAATATCTGTTAGTGACTAAAAAAACTTAAATATCAAATGTCTCAGGACTGAACTGATAAAAACAGCTTTAAGTTTTTCTTCACAAGTTCCTTTTTCTGTCTTTTATCACTTTACTGTTATATAACCTCCTCCTCCTCCTGCTGCTCCTCCTCCTCCTCCTCCTCTCCATCATCGGCAGCATATCTGAGATGTTTCTCCGTCAGCTGCTGTTTATCACTCTGTTAAAGAGTCGCCTCGCTCTGAATGACGATGAAAACCAGACCCTCGGCCCCGTGGTGTTTGGTTTGGCCCTGGCCTGTAGAAGGAGGGCCCGACTCGGGGGTCCGGGGGTCCGGGGGTCCGGGGGTCCGGGGGTCCGAGGGTCCTAGGGTCATGTGGGGTCAGGGTTAGGTTTGTTTATTTAGCAGCTAAAACCCCTGAGAGACGAAGAGATGATAAAATATGTTGTGCAGCTGAGGAGGGAACTCAGCTGCAGCGTCCACAACAACATCTACATTTTACATTTTATATGAATAAATATGAAAATAAATGTAATTTAAAGCAGCTGTAGTGAGTTTTATCTGGACGTTTTTGAGACAGAAGTGGTAAAGCAGCTCGTTCTCTTCAATATTCAACAAATAACAGAGTTTAAATAGTCAGATTACGTGCAATGCATGTGTCCGTTTGGAGTTATTGGTGCCCTCTAGTGGCTGTAGTAATTGTGAATGACGGCGAGGCGGAGTATAAAGCACAAAGTGTCAGTTAGGGAGGGAGGAGAGGTGGACAGGTCAAACAAACCAGGACTTTCAGCCAAGAGACGTAAAAAAAAAAAGAATGTAAATGACTAAAAAAATACATAAAATTTCCCAAAAAAAGACACAAAATGACAAAAAATTATGTAAAATGACCAAAAATGACACAACATGACCAAAAACAATATGTAAAATGACCAAAAAAGACACAAAATGACCAAAAAAGATGTAAAATGACCAAAAATGACAGAAAAAGACCAAAAAAGACTAAAAATGACCAAAAATAGACTTTAAATAAACAAAGAAATTAGGTTAAATGACAAAAATTTACAACAAAAAAAGACGTAAAATTACAAAAGACACAAAAAAGACACACAAACTGACCAAAAACAGACTTAAAAGGCCAAATAAGACTCAAAAAAGGCCTAAAATGAACAAAAAAATAGATAAAATTACCAAAAAAAAGACACAAAAGACCTCAAATGAGAGCAGGAGAACGGGTCAAACAAACAAACCCAGACGTTAAACTAAATTACCCCAAAAACCCCACAAAATGACCAAAAAATATGTAAAACTTACCAAAAAACAACAACAGTGAACCTTACCATGTTTTGCAGCTGCTAGGGAGCTGTGTTAGAAACTCTGCGTGCATATGATATTCATACAGAATTTCTGGATTTTGCCATATGCATTGCACATAATGTGAAAGTGTGGAGATATTTGTAGTCAGATTACTTCCAAATTCGCTGACTAGATCAGTTATTTTATTAGTTTGTTTATTGTATCACTGCATGTAAATTAATCACCAATTCATACAGTCTGGATTGATCCTTTAAGCGTTCTCTTTTCTGTGTTTTATTCTCTTATTATCTCTGCTTTTTTTCCTGTAAATGTTTTGACTTCGTTCCACATTAAAGAGTTTCTCTTCTGTCTCTAATTATCAGATTATTTGTTTCTCTCTCTGTGAGCTGATGTCTTCTTCCTGACCCTCTGTCCTCCGTCTGTCTGTCTGTCTGTCTGTCTCTTTATTCTCTTCATTCTCTCTCAGTCGTATTAAAGTGTTTTTATTGTGCCGTGGTTTCTCTCTCTGTGGTCACAGCATTAAAAAACTCAAAGAAAAACACCCAGAATTCCCTCTTCCTCTCCCACAATCCCCCACTAATGATGTCCGCTGGCCACAAAATGAGGCCTGACGCCAGAGGAGAGAGTGTGTGTGTGTGTGTGTGTGTGTGTGTGCGTGCGTGCGTGCGTGTGTGTGTGTGGTTGTGTGTATGTGTGCGTGCATGTGTGTGTGTGTGTGATAATGAGAGACTTGATTTCAGCTTGTTAACTGAGAATGCAGTGAGAGTTTTGTGGTGTAGCCTCATATATGGTGAGTGTGTGTGTTGGCGAGGAAACAAACCTCACAAATCTCTGATTTAAGACTGTCTTCTACATTTGATTTATTATTTACAGCCGTTCACACTCGCCCTCTCTGCATCTTTGTATCTAATACAAAGTAAATTAAGCTGTAAAATGAATATATTGCAGTAAAAGTTCAATATTTACCTCTCAGAAGTAGAAGTATAAAGTAGCATAACATAGAAATACTCGAGTAAAGTGCCTCAAAATTGTCCCTCAGTGCAGAATTTGAGTAAGATAAGATAAGATATTCCTTTATTGAGTTAACAGATTAAGATAATAAAAAAAAGAATAGAATAATAAAACTAAATATAACAGAATAGAAAAAAGCTAAAAAAAAAAAAAAAAAAAGAAGAAGAAATAAATAGTATAAAATGTTGTTACATTCCAATACTGGATGTGAAATCTGAGCATCTTTATACTCAACATACAACAACTACAGCTCCCATGAGGCTTTACCAGCCCTCCTCTGGGAGCCACAGCAAAATGTTCAGCAACTGTACTGCCTTTTATTGTGACAGGGTTTCATCAAAATAAAACATAAAATAAAGTAAATACAAAAGCACAATGAGAAATCAGGGTTTAAAAAGATGAATCGATGAAAGCAAAGCTGTAAACCTCATGTTTAATAAGCACAAGTTAAGTTAATATTCAGACAATAAATGTAAACCAGGGATGTTAGAACAGTTTGTAAAGTGGTTCACATACCT
Source organism: Centropristis striata (assembly GCF_030273125.1). Taxonomy (NCBI): domain Eukaryota; kingdom Metazoa; phylum Chordata; class Actinopteri; order Perciformes; family Serranidae; genus Centropristis; species Centropristis striata. The sequence goes on from NC_081520.1 coordinate 25,843,471, forward strand.
CCCACACACACACACACACACCAAATGAGATAAAACGTATCTCAAAACTATAGACTGTATATAAATAATGGATGTAGTCACCGTGACGTCACCCGTTGGTTTGTGGACTGCCGTTGGAAGCCTCGAGTTCAGCGTTACACTCATCGCCATCTTGCGTCGCCATCTTGTTTCCGATACGCGGGGCAGACCATATTTGGACTGTGGAGGACCGCGAGAGGGATCTGACGGCACTGACTACACACCTCTCTACACCGGCAACCCGACTGAGAGAAGCCGCTGCTAATTCATGTTAGCATTAATTGGAACATTGACAGGGATGTTAGTTTTGGCTAAACAAAAACAAAATGTATCTTTCTTACCTCAGAAAACTGAGCAGCAACTCCTTGGAGTGTCTGTTAGTCCAACCAAACACTGAACAAGACATTTCTACTGAACAAAACGTTCAAATAAACTGTCATTAATTGAAAATACAGTGTGACATTTTTCTATCTATATAACGTTATATATAACTTTATTGACAAGTTGCCGTGGATACGCATTGCTCTGCTTCTCTACTGGTGACGGCTCGCCTTGTTAGTGACCTGTCAATCAAAGGTAGCCCCGCCCCAAATCATACGATTCTTTATCTTCTATTTTCTTCTAAATGGGGCCATTATTAGAACTATTGACATCAAATTGTCTTGAAGATGATTTTTTACTAGCGATTGAGACCATAGTGTTGTCCTGAAAATTTTTTCTGAGGTAATAAATCAAGTCAGAAGTTTTCAAATTTTGCACTGAAATGAATGGGCAGATTTTTTTTGCATCCAAACTTAGCACCCCCTACTGGAATTTTCGGTGGATTGCAGGTTTAAGGCACTTCCTGGTTGGGAGATTATATTGGGAAATAATATAATGTTAGCATGTTTTGTGGGGTTACTTGGGATGCTGAATCCATTTCTGACATTTAAACATTTGAAATGGGCATTTAAAAACCATTTGCTATTGATCTGGGCAGATTTAAATTCATTTCCAAATTAATTTTGATGTAATTCACGTACCTATACATTGCACTTTCAAGAGAGTTAAAGTACATTGGTGTAAATATTGAGACATTATATTTGTTCAAATATCTTTGTCTTTATTTGTAATTTTTTACTGCAAAACTGTGTCATGGAACTTTGATAGTTGCTTCTGTAATCTACGCCATTTGTACCCTGAACGCTGCTCCACATACTGAGAGTAGCTATGCTAGCTGGTATACACTATGTTAAGGGGTGCCCAGAATGGGAACGCTATCTAAAAAAAATAAACGATATTAGCATCCCCATGTTGATTAATGTGATTGCTAACATTCCACAGATTTAGATTAGCTGACAACTATTTGTCCTTCTGAAAATCAGTCTGGATATGATCCCCAACGATATCGTTCTTCATTGTTGTAACTGTGCCCTCATCGTTCATCACGTGAATTTGAATGTTCTATCTTTGTCTTCAATACGATCCAATTGGTTGTTAGGTCATTTACAGCCGAATCGCTGCTAGCTATTTGCATAAAGTTGAGCTGTTCAACCCTCATTTACAGCTTTACAGCTATCGCTCAAGTGTTTTATCGCTCCTATTGCTTTATCACCCATGTCTAATAGAAAGTGAAGGGGCATTTATCGCTCCACAACTACAGTATGCAGGGTGAACATTATCAGTCATGTTCACTGAAGCGATGCTAAATCCGGCTATTTTTCATTCAACATTAACGGTTATCGCAGCTCTTACAAGCATCGATATATCAGTCTCGTATCAAGAACATTTTAAAGTCTCTCTTTGTCTTTGTGAAAATCGGTCTGAGAGCAATCCCCAACAATATCGTTCTTCTGTCACGTCTTCTGTCTAGGGTATAAACATTGTCAATCAGGCTACCTTGACCTTGAGATTAAAAAAAAAAAAAAAACACCACGCTTTTAATAATTATTTTGGCACGGGAGGAAGGACTTGAGTTATATTCAAGTGCTGGTATAATCATTCAACATTAACTGTTATTGCAGCTTACAAGCATCGATATATCAGTCTCGTATCAAGTACATTTAAATCACACAAAGGTGATTTAATCAGTTGAACATGTCAAAAAAGAAATGTCTGTCTCTGCGCCCTGCGATGGCAAGGAAGACGACTTCAAAATATCTGGATCCAAAGGAATAGCTACTCTTCTTAAAAAGAGTTTAGAGATTGGAGACACAGCTATACATGAGACTTTGTCAAACCTCAATGCTAATCATGGTGCTTTGTCAGCATCCATATCGTGTCACAAATCGTGTTATAGATCATACACCTCTAGGACTAGAAGTATGAGCTCACGCAAGTCAGACTGTAGTCAGAGTCTGCTGGGAAAATGAATTGTATGTCTCCAATCTCTACCTTTGAGTACTCAAAACAGTGTTTGCGTTGCGAACCTAAAGACCCCAAACACTCTGATAGGTGGAATCCAGTCAAACAATGTGAGACTTTAGAAAGGCCTGTTGTTCCATAATTCAAAGATGTGATTTTATCTAAATGTGAGGAGCGACAGGATGACTGGGCTGAAGTTGTGAAACTACGAGTGAATGGTGTATTGGACCTACCCGCAGCTGATGCCCAATACTACTTCAAGTGTTACAGTTATTGTGGAATTCAGAAATAACTTGAGGATCCAAATTATTCCTGAACACTGAACATTTTTATCTTCCAAAAATCTGTCTAAATCGCCCCAAAAAACTCAGCTCAGCTTAATGAGAGTAAAAACGTGACCAAACCAGGTATAAATAGTCATTTTGAATCTTGAAAATGTCAGATATGGACTCAGCATCTCCAGTAACCCCTAAAAACATAATAACATTGTCTATTTTGGCCAAGCAGCTCCTATAATATGATCAATATATGTGATTATGCTAATTTATGGTAATTAGCTTAGTTACACAAATTGCCCATACGCAAATTAGCATCCAGCAGTTTCTGCATGCTGGGGACCCATACTGTGTATTTCTATCATAAAACTTTGGTGTACTCAACATTTCTGGGTTCACCTTTCTGTCAACTGGACTACTACCCTGTATTGATTGGAAATTAAATGTTTTCATCCTGCAAGATGGGTGAATAAAGGAACTTTTTCCTCTCCTCTCCTCTCCTCTCCTCTCCTCTCCTCTTTTTTTATCCTTGCAGATTTATGATGCTCTTTAAACTCTCGTCAGATATTTGGATTTCCTCCTCTCTCTCTCTCTCTCTCTCTCTCTCTCTCTCTCTCTCTCTCTCCTTCTCTCTCCCTCTCTCTCTCTCCTTTGTGTTGCAGTCTGTCTGATGTCATGTTAAATAGATTTAGCAGTAAAGTTGCTCCATTGAAAGCAGCGTTTCCTGATATATTGTTCGGTGAGCTGCAGCTCTCAGATAGTCATCTCGGGCTGTTGGCTCCAGTTTCTGCCTAGCAACAGAAATATGTTCCTGCATGTAAAAACAAAAGTTCTCAGAGATCGTTCCAGAAGTTTCATTTCACTGCTGCAGAGCTCTGTGTGTTGTCTTTTAACGGGACAGACGGGGGGACAGAGGTCATAAATGTCCTCAACACATACATGAGCACGGAAATATTCAATGTACAGATCCTAGATGTTAAATAGCTGCCAAGTCAAACCTTAGACACCGACTGTTTCTCACTTTGCATGCTTTATTTTTACAAGTTTAGATTAGTTTAATATGAATCCAGTTATTTCGTTTTTTCTGGTTGTTTTCTTTCTCACAGATCTCTCAGCGTACCTGTGCGAGGTTCCTGTAAATCACACATACAGAATATATAAACACAATAAATGGCCGAGCTCACGTTACACTGACCCTGTTTCACTCAACACACGTCTGAGAGAGAAAACAGGAGATCTCTGAATGTGAAGTGACTCCATAAATGTTCATTTTCTGCTGTATATCTCCCAGACAGTAACCTGATGACGAGCAGCTGCATTACTCTCTTTCATTTCCTTTTTAATCACCGCTCATTTTGTCATTTTGTCATTTTGTGTCCTTTCTTTTTGTCCTTTATCCTTTATTACTTTTTTTGGTCATATAGTGTCTGTACTTGTGGTCTTTTATGACTTTTTTGTTTTCATTTTGGGGGTGGGGGGAGGGGGGGGGGTGTTACGTCTCCTGGTGAAAGCCAAAGAAGTTACGTAAAAAATAAAAAAAACCTGGGTGAAAGTCCTCCGCTTGTTCGCCCCATCCGCCTCCCCAAGTAATAAATGTTCATTTTCTGCTGGATTTCTCCCGGACAGTAACCTGATGACCAGCAGCTGCATCACTCACTTTCATTTCCTTTTTAATTGCCGCTCATTGAAAACTTCTACTCAACACATAAACCTCCAAGAAAGCTTCATCAACAAGACAAACTCCAGGACTGCATCCATGTGCTGCTGCATAAATACTGAAGGAATAAATACGACTAAAAGCAGTTACAGTGTTCCTTCTGGAGCTCTTTGGCTCAGGACACTCTGAGGTATTTCTCCACTCTGTAAAGGACAAACAGGCCAACTCTGGTTTCTAGTTCGGCTCCAAACTGGGTCAGTTTGGTTTTTAACAAGAAGGTCAAACAAGGAAGCTGTAGTTCCTGTTTGGTTTCTTCACTCTGAGCTTCATGTAAACAAATGTCCTTCAGAATCTGTGACACTGTTTACACTTTTTTTTTTTTAAAGATCATTTATTTTGGCATTTTTATGCTTTATTGAAAGTGATAGAGTGAAAGGGGGTGATAGAGGGGAAGACATGCAGCAAAGGGAGCTCAGGCCGGATTCGAACCCGTCTCCGCCGCAGCAAGGACTCAGCCTTAGTGGTAAGCGCTCTACCAGTGTGAGCCACCGGGACGCCCCAACACTGTTTACACTTTAATGTGTTGTTGGTGAGTTTTTGATCCATTCTGAGGCTGAATCATTGTTCTGTGATGGTCTGACCATATTTGGATATTTCCTTTATCATTAGAGAGATGTTTCCTCCTGCTGCTGATTCTCACATTTCTTCCTTCTTTTGGTTTGGACTGCGTTCTCACCTGCAGAGAACCAACCTTGAGAACCTGGACCCCCATTTTTAGAGGAGCAGAGTTCTTCTCTGGTCCACCAGAGTTGGTTTGAGTGTTCACAGCAGCAGAAACCAGACGGACCGTCAGACAAAACTAACCAGATCTCCAACCTGAACAACAGAACAGATCGTCAGTCAGCACCACCCATAGACTCCTATGAGCATCTGGGCTTTCTGTGGATTTAGGCTAAAAAACCACTGAGCTAGGTTTAGGGCAAAAAAGTTTCTGGTTATGCGTTATAAAAGGCAGTTTAAACTAGGGGTGCACCGATTGCAATTTTCTGGCTGATCACCGATCACCGATTTTTAAAAAGCCTGACATGCCAATTCCGATTTTGGCCAATACCGATTTTTTTATAACTCACAGCGTACACCTTCAATGTTTGGATCTAATTTAATATCTAATTATAATAATAATAATTTAATTCAATATTTTATTGAAAAACAATAAAACAGCAGTATTTTTCTTTAACAAATAAAGGACATCACAATGCCTGAGGTAGTTAATAAAATTTTGAACTTAAAATAAATAGCAACAATTTATAGGACAAACTAACAAAAGAACTGCAACCATAAATAAAGTGTCCTTAATTTTTGGTTTCGTTATAGTACAACATACATACAACTAGGGATGGGCAACGACTTTCGAATATTTGAATGGTCATTAAATCATAAAAAATCGAATAGTTCATCATATCTGGAGGGGAAAAACGAGCCAGTCTCCGTCTCGTTAAGAAGGAGTCGCTGAATTTGTCTCCATTCGCTTTCTTGAAAAATAGTTGCTAAGGGGGACTGAAAAGTTGCTAAATTTAGCAACAAAGTTGGGAGCACTGCTTCGGAGGTAGATAAGATCGCTAGATAAGATTGGTTTGACCTAAAAGAATCGGCTGATCGCTGGTACCGCAAAATTAAGGAAATCGGTGCCGATTGATCAGTGCACCCCTAGTTAAAACAGTAAATAAATGATGTAAATGATAGAAGTGAAGTATTAGGAGAGTGACATGACCCTCAGAAGTTACGTAAAAAATCAGAAGTTATGTAAATTGGTTCACAAATCACTCTCAAATCACCGAACAGTCAAGTTACATAAAATACCTGGGTGAAAGTCCTCTGTTTGTAGGACCCAGCAACCTCCCCGAGTGTGACATCACCATTTAAACTCCACATCACTGTCAATCATTACTGCTACGTCAGCAAGATGGAGTCGAGGACAGTCTGAAACGTCAATATGAGTTGTATTTTGCTGCCTGTACAATTGCCATATATTGATATCTTTGAGGGGAGACCAGTCTGGACAAAACGCACCAGAGTTCGTTTCAAGAGGAATAAACAACTCAGGGGGGAATGCTCCATCAGCCGGGTTTAAGTATGTCTGCAAAAATTATGAACGACACCAAGGCGGAAACAGAGTATCAAGCACGAAAAGTGGTGTAGGAGGAGAAGTGGAATAAACGAGGACTGTGACCCAGCAGAACGTCATAGGCTTCAAAAAAAGGAAATACGAAAGGGAAGGTGTTGGCTACGGCGTCACCACCCAAAATTGACAATCGACAAGCCCAACCTTCTGTCGGGGTGAGTCCTATACCCAGAAGAAAACTGAATTTAGGAACTTTTTGGCACTCTGACTGGTGATCCCGGCGTGGACACTGCAGAGTCCAGCTGCTCATTGCATTTGGCTATTATTCTTTCAATAAATGTTAGACTATTCAGCCGTTTTGAGTCTTTTGCTCTAACATCGTTCATGTCCCATATGAAACTGAAAGTAACGTCTCTTAACTTCAGTGCATCACGATTTATGTAACCAACAAAAGTTCTTCACTTCCAGTATTTACATTGTTTATTTACTGTTTACTTGTCTTTTATAACACCTAACCAGGAACTTTTTAGCTCCAACCTAAGAGAAGTGGAAGTCGAAAGTGAATGTGACGAAACAGAGAGCGATTACTGCCTGAGCTGATAACAACCTGCTACTAGAATGTGCACACAGCCATTCTTACAGTATAATAACTGCTAATAAATGCTCATTAAAAAGTGTATAAATGTGGGTTTTTTTCCTGTGTGTTAGTCCCATAGAGGGCTCATTGGCTTTGAGACAGACTGGTCCGTGTTTCATACCCTCATTAACCAGTAAATGAGCAGATGTTACCAGATGTTTCTGTGATACATAATGGACAGAGCCATGTGAAGCTCACAGAGGCCAGAGGCTGGGCTGTGATCCTGCTCAGGGATCAGACTCAAACATCCAGCAGGTTACAGATTCTTTTAGAAAAAATACCCTAGAAGATTTGTTGAAAGTTTTCTCAGGACACTGACGCTGCACGCAGGTTAATCCTCCACATGTCTGTGTTTAAAAAGTAATTTCTCTTTTGTGTAAAAATCTCTTTGTTTAAGAGAGTCTGTGTTGTGTTTGTGTGTGCAGCGCCGTGACTCGAATTGGCTCAATCAGAGAGATGGATACGAGAGAATTAAGGAGATGGAGAGATATGGAGAGATAAAGGAATGAGTTGTGTAAATTGGTTGTATCTGTGTCAGTGTGTGAGTGTGTGTGTGTGTGTGTGTGTGTGTGTGTGTGTGCGCAGCAGTATTTGGGACTTGGCAGGATGGAGGGATGACGATGAGGATGGATTGTGGGAACGGAGGGAGAGTTTTGAGGATGAGCGTGTGCCAGCTGTAACAGTCTGCAGGTTCTTTAGACTCTTCAGTGCTGCATGTTTTCCATCGCTCCCAGCGAAACAAACTGGCCGTGAACCAGTTCCACTGAGCTGCAGCGGGACAGTTCTGACCTGTTTGTGCTGTTTTCTGTCTATGGTTGTCAGCGTGCTCCAAACAGGAATCCCAACATGAGCGTGTGCAGACGCAGGATGTATTTACTGCTAATGCTGCTCGCTACATTACGGCGCCAAACGCACAATCCCTTTAAATTAGCCACATATTAGAGAGACCCAGCTCCATAAAGAAATGTTTTTTATTGTGGAAGGACTTAACTGGTCTGCACCACAGACTGGAGATAAAGTCAGGACAGCTCTGCACCAGTGAGGTCATGTTAGTGGATGGACAACCTGGAATCCGTGAAATAGCCACGGATTTGCTTAACTCAAAATCCGTGGAATAGCCACGGAATCACTCAAATTTCTGCGAAACTGACACGGATTTCGCTACATTGCAAGTTAATGATAAATTATTTTTTCCTATTGGTTTGTATCCAAGTCACGTGACTTTCAAGGTTCCGGCGGTCAGAACAAAAAACATGGCAGACAGTTCTCTCATTTTTAGTGAAAAAAATCAATATTTTGACTTAGTTTCTGCATAAAAATGAATTTTGATTACATTTCTAGCGAGAAATATATGTTTTTTTTCTAAATATTCACTCAGTGAATGTACATAATCACTTTGTGGCGAAGATCTCGCCAGAAAAAGACTATCCGCTGTGTTTTATGTTGAAATCTCCCTGATCCTCTGTGTATTTAGCGGATCAAACCATCGCCCATTACATGCCTTGTGTCTGAGGTTGATTTGCTGATCAACATATTATTCTGTTGCAGCGGGAGACATTAATATTGACAAAGTGATGACTTACGATCAGATTTGTCCGCTGTTTTATTTTGTAATCTACCAGATGTGTTGTGCGATCCTTCCGGATGTGGTGCGATCTCATTGAATCACGCTTTACTGTAAATGCCACTCTGAACCAGCTGATGGAAACTCGCAGATTCACTTTTACACATTTAAAAATTTTGCTTCAAACTTTGATTCAACTTTAATGGAAGCAGGTCATGGGATCAGGTCCCGGCTGCAGCTTCAAACATCTGGTGTAAAGAATGAAACCAGGCGAGTTTTCAGCTGTTAGAGCTGAACGTTAATGCTGCTGCGTTCAGGTTCAACATGTCAAGGATCCTCAGCTGTCCCTGTGTGTCTCCTCAGTGACCTGCTGGAGGATCTGGAGAGGAGTCCTCACGCTGCAGCCATCGCAGAGTGCTTCGTGGTGAGGGTGAGTACACTGTGTGTGTGTGTGTGTGTGTGTGTGTGTGTGTGTGTGTGTTAGTGTTCGTGTTAGTTGACAGGAAACATGTGACCTGCTGCGCCCCAAACACCCAGTAAAGCTCCAGCAGAACTGCAAAGTCCATTCACTGCAGCACACACACACACACTCACACTAACACTCACACACACACACACACACACACACACACACGTCATGTCACTTCACAAACCAGCTACCAACACCCAATGAACACATGTTGACTCTGTGTGTGTGTGTGTGTGTGTGTGTGTGTGTGTGTGTGTGTGTGTGTGTGGGACAGTAGTGATACTGTTGTCATATGTTACATCACAGAGACTCTACTTTAAATTGAATGAAATTTAATATTAATGAGGGCTACACGGTGGTGTAGTGGCCTCCCGCCGTGTGGAGTTTGCATGTTCTCCCCGTGTCAGCGTGGGTTCTCACCGGGTCCTCCGGCTTCCTTCCACAGTCCAAAAACATGCACTTAGGTTTAATTGGTGACTCTAAATTGCCCGTAGGTGTGAATGAGAGCGTGATTGTCCTTATCTATATGTCAGCCCTGCGATAGTCTGGTGACCTGTCCAGGGTGTACCCTGCCTCTTGCCCAGTGTCAGCTGGGATAGGCTCCAGCCCCCCGCGACCCGAGTGCGGATAAGGAGACTGAATGAATGAATATTAATGTGAATCCTCATGACACGCTGTCAAGCTCCTCTGTGTCACTTTAATGGACTTGTTACTGCAGGTTTCTGCACTGTAAACTGATGTATGACGGTTTATTGACTCTTTGTGTCACTGAGTACATACATACAGGCTTCAGGAGGTTAGATGTTTGTTCAGAAGGGAACTGAAGGGAACTTCCTGTCTGTTTCACTGGACATTAGATTAAACTGTTACAGAGTTATTTTAAGATGTGTGTGTGTGTGTGTGTGTGTGTGTGTGTGTGTGTGTGTGTGTGCGTGTGTGTGTGTGTGAGTGTGTGTGTGTGTGACCTCGTGACTCACGGACAGGAAGTGATTTTATAAAATAAAGTGAGAGAGAAAGACTCGTTGTGTTTAACCTGGTTTCTGACGTGAAAACATGATCTCTGCTTCAGATAAATGCTTATTGTGATGCATCAATTCAATTAACAGGAAAAAGATAAAAACTATCAGACTATACTATTCCCGGCATCAACGTTAACGTGACATTTGTCTGTTTGATACGTTGTTTGAGGAGGAGGATGTGGGAAAAGACGAGAGTTTAACTCACGTCCCCTTTGTTTCTGGTATTTAAATTAATAAAGAGGAAGGAGGGAGTGAAACGAGACTCAGCTGACCTCCGAGGGTTCAGAGATGCACAGTGACACAGATTCAGAGCTCAGAAGGCAGGACACACAACTGTAAAAAAAAAAAAAAAAAAAAGTCTAGCGGCAAAAGTGTTCAAACACTTCCCGTCAAATAACAGGAAACAACCGTAACTTATTTTTCAGATAATTTCTTTGAAAATACAGATAATATACAGCAAATATCTATTTTTATAAATATATATATATAAATATATATATATATATATATATATATATACATATACATGTTGCTATATTTACATTTTTTTTACATTAATGTTAAAGTTTTACTGTTAAGAAAAAAGGAAGTTTCCTTAGTTTAACATACAGCAATAGGATGTGTATTTTTACGTAGAATTCACTAAATAATATATATTCATAAATCTGTAGATAACGATTTTTTTTTTTTTTTACAATTTCCTTTAAATTTAAGAAAACAGAAAGTTGCCTTAATTTTACATTCTGCAATATGATGTGTATTTTTGATATATTTTACTATTTTACATAGAATTCACTGTAATTTAATATTCAAGATGATTAAGCCATTTAATAATACTGGGGCGGGGATATATATATTTTCAAAATTATAACTCCTTTTTTATTATTAAAATGTAATTTTGGTGAAGAACACCATTTGATTTGTCTTTGTTTTAATTTAAAATAAAATGATGATGTGACAAGTCTGTTTGTTTGTTTGTCTGTTTACATTTATTCTCTGGTTGTTTTTCAGAGTGAAGCCTTCGACATCTACACACTCTACTGCATGAACTATCCAAAGTAAGTCACTGTCAAATAACTGATCAAACTCTTTTCAGGCTGATTCTCTGGTGGTTTTGGTCTTTTTTCTTTCTTTCTGTTTTTTCTTCTATAATCTTCAGGCTTTAATATAAACATTACACACACAATCTAACGTTCTGCAGCATGAAATGGATCAGAAAGGACGACTGAGTATAAACGAGAATAGATTTACCTGCATGTTTTATATGAATTTTATTTTTTTAAATTATGACGAGTCACAAATAAAGTTAAAAAAATCTTACAATGTGGAATAAAAAAAAAATGTAATAACATTTTAATTCCAGTCTTGTGCCCTTTGCTGCCATTTGCACTCCTCTTCCTCGACTGTCGAATAAAAACAGCAGACTTCTCCTTTACTTCACTTATTTGATCACTACTAAGTGTGAATATTCCTGCTCCCCAGAGGATGAACCCTTTAGAGATTATTGACCTTTTCCCTCTGCCACCCTCAGGACAAATCTTACATTATTCTTTTTACATCCTGAATGAGTTTGATGGTTCGATGTTTTCATCATGCTGGGAGGAAGAAAATGAACGTTTTTCTTTTGAAAATGTTGCTGACAAAGCGAAGACGTGTGAAGAGTCTGTTTTATCACCAAAGAAAAGAGAGAGAGAGAGGAGGTGATGCGAGGTTTTAGAGCAGAAGAAGAGTCACATACACACACCGACACAGACACACACACACACACACACAAAGCCTCAAAACTGTCTGACAGATGTTTGGCTTCAGTGTTGTGTACGTGCATGCATGCATGCGTGCCTGTGTGTGTGTGTGTGTGTGTGTGTGTGTGTGTGTGTGTGAAATTCGACTCAGTAAATCTTGTAAGAAACAAAATGAAAATCAGTCACATTAAATTCCTCCACATGTTCATTTTCAAAGAGAAAAGTTAGTACCATGAAAACAAAAAAGGTCTTGAGTGGAAATTTAATACATGAAAAATAATTATAACGACGGTCATGTGACAAATATTCACTGAAAATCTATTTACATGGAGCAGAGAGGACAGGACAGGAGAGGCTGTTTAGACAGAGCACAGAGGAGAGGACAGGAGAGGCTGGAAACATGACAATACTTCAACGTGTACAATATGTGGAGAAAACTGTTTATATCACATTTGTGACTTGTGGGCACTTGGAAAAATAATTTATCAGATAAATTCAACTTTTTCCTGATTTCTGTCATTTTAATTGTGTTATTCTGCACAAATACATGTTTGAGTTGTTCTGATTGTGCTGATTCCACAGAGCTTGTAGATTTATATAGATTGTATATGTTACAGTGAAATACAACGACACAGAGAGGAGAATGTGAAAAGAGCAAAAAAACTCCCTGAAACAGCTTTTTGGAGGGTTAACGCTCAGATTTTGTTACTTTTTCTGTTGAAAGCATTGAAGGAGGTAAAAAATCTGGCAGTAATGACAATGTTTTTTTTTTTTTATCCCACGATTTATTTATCACCCAGTTTTCCCTATCGTGATCCTGGGCGCCACCTCGTCCCTGTCGGTCTGGGGAGACCTTCCTCCGAGACATGTGGAGTTAGCAGACCGCTCCTTGTCACTTGACAGGGGGAGATTCCCCGGTAGGACGTAGCGCGTGGGAGGATCACGTCATTCCCACCGGTTCCTCTCCCTCCCGACCAACCAGAGGGAGGGAGCATGCGACCAGGATCAATGCATGTTTTTGTTTTGTTTTTGGGGGACACGGGGAGAACATGCAAACTCCACACAGAAAAGCCCTTTTGGTTGGAGGTTTAGTTATTCTGCCATTTATTTCTACAGTTCACTCCGGTGTGTTTTCCTCCTGGATGCACATGGATGACTGTAATGATGCAGAGGTCTGCTGGGAGCAGAGAGCGTGCAGGATAAAGGGGGTCGGGCTCAGGGGTCACAGGTCACAAGTCGGTATAAAAAAATCCCAAACTGTCACTTGACTGTTGGGTTTTTTTTACAGAGATGTGGAACAGATTGTAGAGGATTCAGTGGAGTGCAGAGCTCACAGGATGCTGCTTAGAGAGGTAAATGCAGAAACGTATTACTGCTCTGAAACCATGTGGCTCTGCAGCCAACAAATATGGCAGTAAAACTCTTTTCTCTCAGCGTTTCCTGCAGAGGGAGAGAGAGAGAGAGAGAGAGAGAGAGAGAGAGAGAGAGAGAGGTGCTGACAGCTGCAGGAGGAGCCCAGCTCAGTCAGAAACACATGTTTGTGTTAGTGGGATCAACAGCTTCAAAGAGCTCCTCGAACCTGTTGGTGTTCCCAAAATGTTGCTCTTTTGTTTCCAGGACAGATGAACTCCAGTCGTCTCTGTCTGCACCCTCTCTGTCTGGTTCTGTTGGATCCTCTGCTGATCTCAGATCTGACACACAGATGTTTGTCCTGATGGATCGCTGCCCAGCTCCGTGTGTGTGTGTGTGTGTGTGTGTGTGTGTGCGTGTGTTTGTGTGTGTCTACATCTGTCTGCATGTTAATACACTTAAATAATTGCATATACACACAGTAAAAGCCTTCATCAGCATCCATACATGACTGTGTGTGTGTGTGTGTGTGTGTGTGTGTATGTGTGTGTGTGTGTGTGTGTTTGTGTGTGTGTGTGTGTGTGTGTGTGTGTGTGTGTGTGTGTGTGTGTGTGTTTCAACCCCTCCTTCACCTCCCTCCTCTCTGCTCCCTCTGTCGCCTCCTTAAAGCTCCATTAAACTCCAATAAAAATAAGTAGGTCAGATTCTCTCTTCTTCTTCAGAGTCTCTCAAGTCCGAAGCCAACATGTTCTGCTGCTGCATGTCAGCAAATAATAGATCTCATGCAAGTTTTTTATTTCCTAATAAATAATAAATAAATTACTTGATAAATATATATTAATAGGCCAATAAATGTGTAATAAATATATAAAAAGACTGATGTAATTAATTAATAAAATGTGATGTGATTTGTTTTAATTTAAGCTATTTATTAACATTTGTATTAATTTGTTTACTTTCCATTTAACTTCTTCTTTTACTCACATACTTTTTTAATTTTTAATATAATTCTAATATTAATTAATTAATTTAGTTTATTTATTTCAAATTAATATAAAATAATTCAGTTATTCATTTTAGATATATTTCTTATTTATTTATTTGCTTATTTCTAAATGTATATATATATATATATATATATATATATATATATAATAAATAAGCAAAAGGGAAAATTAAAATGGAGAAGAAGACATTAATATATAGATAAATACATGAAAAAACTAATTTCAGTTTGATATAAAAATATAATGAAAATTAGTCATTCAATTTTAAAATAAATAAACTAAGTCTATATTCAACCTTTTTTTTATTTTGTTTAGTTGGTCATTATTATTATTATTATTATTATTATTATTATTATTTATGTTTTTATTTATTTGTGATATTATTCTTGTTATTATTTATATTTATTTATTTGTAGCATTATTATTATTTATTTTTCTTTATTTGTATTTTATTATTGTTTTATTATTATTATTTAAAAAAATATATATATTTTTTTCTTCTCTTTCTGTCATATTTTTTGTTTTCAGTTCTTTCTTTTTTTGAAGAATTCAAATCTTTGGAAGCAGTTGCGCTGCATATATGAAAATGGTAAAATAAAAATTGTTTTAAAAATAAAGTGTGTAAAATGTGTAAAAAGAAATTAATAATAAGATATATAAAGATACATTTAAAAATAAATGAATAAATTGTAAAATAAACAACAAAAGGGAAAATTAAATATGAAAGTAGACGTAAAGGGGAATTTACACAAAGATATATATATATATACTTTTTTTTAAATCTTGACAGTTTGGTCCTCCGTACCAGAGCATCATGAATCTTTATAAAAAGTTTGTGACAACACAGCTCGTTATGAGATCAGCAGATGGCGAGTGTGTGTGTGTGTGTGTGTGTGTGTGTGTGTGTGTGAGTGTGTGTGTGTGTGTGTGTGCAGAGACAGTAATGTGTGTTTGTGTGCGTGGGGGACACAGTAATGTGTGTGTGTTAGTTTGTGAGACAGTAATGTGATGAGCAGAGGAGACTCTAAATGTTTCCATTCTGATCCTCTGGGTCGCTCTGGACTGAAATCTGCTGGGTTGCAGGTTTGTGAACTTGAGAGTGGCCCCGCTGGGAGCCAACATCACAGTCTCTGTTTGCTTAGTTTTCCTGTGTAAAGAGAAAAAATAACTCCAGGAATGCAGCTGAGGTCTCCAGCAGCAGAATTAAAATGCTTTCAGGATCTTTGTTTCTCACAAACATGGTAACACTTTGCATCAGTGTCGTGTATCAGGAAACAGGCTGCTGTTAAAACAGCATTAACCGACGTGGAGGTGATGTCAGCAGACAGATGCTCAGATAATTAATGCTGCTAAACTCCACTTAGGTCAGCTCGCTGTAAAGTGATGAGCTGCAGGGAAATGTTCCAGTAACAGTCAGACTCTGAATACTTTAAAGCCAGAGTGCATCAAGTTTAAGATAAGACTGAACTTTATCTCGAGGGAAACCTGGTCATTTTATGTCAGTTTTTACTTCTTCTTTTTTGGGTCTCATGACTTTTTTGGTCCTTTGTGTCTTTCGTTGTTTTTTTGTTTTTTTTTTGTAGTCCTTTTTGGTCATTTTGTGGGGGGTTTTGGACATTTACTGTCTTTTTTTTGTCTTTTTTTACTTTTTTGGTCATTTTAGTGTCTTTCTTTAGTTATTTTGTATCTTTTTTTAGTCCACTCGCTGTTTGTAAGGCTGTAAAGTGATGAGTTGGAGGGAAATATTCCAGTTACAGTCGAACTCTGCACACTTCACAGTCAGAGTGCATCAAGTTTAAGATAAGACAGAAGTTTATCTTGAGGGAAACTGTTGTGCAGCAAATCAAACTAAACATTGACTGTCCTCTGGGCTCAGGCTTTCTTTGTTCTGTCTGCGCTGCAGAAATCTCTGTCTAACAAAGTCATTTTTGTCTTTTATTGAGTCCTTAAAGTCTCATTTAACACAATGTGCGCTGCTATTTCAGGCCATTTTTTGCTGCAACAGCACAGAAAAGTTCTCTGCTCTGGTTTGTGCAGCCTCAATGTGATGATCAGAGAAAAGAACAACAGGGAACAATAAATATTTATGTGGTCTTTAACAGCAAAGTCACTAAAGAGGGACGTCTCAGAGTCATTATAGTCACTTTTAAAAGTAACTTGTTACGTTTCAACATCACTTAGTGAGAAAAGTAACTCATTAGAGTACTTTTGCATGATCAAAAATGAAACCCTTTGTGATTGTCTACCTATGAATCTGTTGATGACATCACTGCAGAGCCTAGTCTACGGTAGGGCTGGGCAATATGTACCAAAAGTCACATCCAGATATATTTAGGCTGAATATCGATATACAATATATATCCCGATTTTTTTATCGCAAAGTGAGAGCAAATGTTCAGTCAAAGCCAAATATGACATGTCTCAAGTAGTTTTATTGAACATTTTTATTTAAGTGAATATAAATACTGTATAACAACAGGAGTACCATTTAAAAAAAAATCAAAGCTCCATAAAGTGCACATTTAAATAAAAAAATATCTTAAATAAAAATGGCCTATAAAAAAAAAAGTAGGCCAATCTTTTCCGGATGAGAAAAGACGAAGAAAAAAAAAAAAAAAGACAAATATTACAGAAGAACTTAATATGACAAACCCTAGTAAGTACAGCATTTATATATAAAGAAAGGAAAAAAATGAACTATATCGATATATGCGATATGGTCCAATTCCATATAACATTTAAAAATATATCGATATATCTTTTATATCGATATATCGCCCAGCCTTAGTCTACGGCACAGAATCTGTCATTCAGTCAGACCAACAGATCTAATATTTCTGATTAAAAGTAATCTTCTGGCTAAAGAGGGCTTCTTCATTCACTAAACTGTTAAAGTGCATCAGTCCTGATTCTTCTGGCTCCATGTGTCTCTGGCCTGCAGTAGAGCCAACAGAACCTCAGAGGAGTCTCTCTAATAACTTCTGCTCCCAGCAGACACCACTGTGTTTTCAGACGCCTGTTCTCATGAACACTTCGTCTGGTTTCTTGAGAAAAGTGATGCTCTGGATTCCAGAGTTTTCTCATGAAATTCCTCCTGATGATGTGGTGTTAAAGCCATGGGGCAGGAGGGAGGAGATAACCTCCAGCTCTCACCAGGAGATCTGGAGGTACAGGAGGCGTTTTTTATGTCGTTACCAACAAGATCTGCAACCTGAAACATAACAGGTTGTCAGTCAGCACCAGCCACCAGGCTTTATGAATTGTTTGGTTATTTTGAATCTTATTTTCTTTTTAAGTTCCCTTTTCAGTAATTTTGTGTCATCTTTTGTGTGTCATTTTTACATAATTTTTGGTCATTTTATGTCTGTTTTTGGTCATTGTATACCTTTTTGGTCTTTAATGACTTTTGGTCCTTTTAGTATGTTTCTTTGATTATTTTGTGTCATTTTTCTTATTTTAGTTCCTTTTTTGGTCATTTATTGTCTTTTTGTGGTCTTTTTGTGCCTTTTTTTCAATTTTTAGACATTTTTTTAGACATATTTTATTGGTCTGTCATGACTACTTTGGTCATTCTAGTGTCCTTTTTTGGTCATTTTGTGTCTTTTTTGGTCTCACTCTGTCTGTTTTTGGTCATTTTACCCTTTTTTACGTCTCCTGGGTGAAGGAACTGGGTTTGTTTGTATTTTGTAGGATATCATACAAATTTCAGTGTATTATTTCACGTAGAAAATCATTCAAACCAGTTTATAAGAGAACAATGTTCAAGAATTTTCAACAAGTTTGTTTGTACTGGAAACAGGTTAAAATCATTTTACTGCATTGATACATACACCTTTCTTTAAAGAAGTTTAAATGATGAGGTCAGCTGTAGATGTTGCTGTGATACAGAGCGTGTTTCTACTGAACAGATGTTTCTCACCGCAGCAGAAAGACGATCACGCTGGGACATTAAACTGATTTTCTGCTAACAACAGAAAAATGTCCTCCGCAGCGTCCTTTTCTCTTCATGTGGTTTTATTTTCGACTCTTTGGAGTTTTTGTTTACGGAGGCGAACCCAAACTGAGGTCACTCTGGTTCTGGACCTCTGAATCATCACCCACGTCTGCAGAGTGTTAACTGACCTGAGATCTGCTTGTTTCAGCAACAGAATGTGTTGCATGAAGTGTTTGCAGCTGTAGGTTTCTGCAGATTCATAGTATATATGATGATAACACACAGTGGAAAAGTCTTCTGAATTCCTGGAAACGACTTTCTGCAAATGCAAAGCAAAGTGAAAGGCAGACTGGAGAGCTGAGGAGGTTAATGGAGTTTTGAGTGGCTGGTGTCAGGTTCCCTCTGATTGATCCAGCTCTAACTATCTCCAGTCTGGGAGAATATGGAGGCTTCTCTCTGTTTAGAGAATGAGATCAACATGAGGTGGATAGCTAATAAATTCTCTGTCGTGCTGCAGGAGGAGACTCCAGAGGTGAGTCTTCTCCTGCAGGAAGGGAATCTGTTCAAGCAGTTTCTAGGAATGTCTCTGGAGGACGTGTTTCATATCTGCCATATGCTTCAGATTCTGCATGTTTATCTGACGCCAAAGTCGGTTTCCTCCAGTCTGTTTTTGTCCAAGATCACAGATTACAGCTATACTTGGTCCTGATTCTGACATTGTAATTTCTTCAAATGCAACAAAAGTCCTGCTGGCGTCCTCTGAAGGCTGCAGAGGACAGAACTGGTTAATTTTCCACTTTTGGAGCCTTTTAGTGGAACTAAAAATATAGATTTAGGTGTAAATGTTAAGGTTAATCTCCATCAACAGGAGCTTTCAGTCTGATGTAATGAGGAAAATCAGATTGTAGTTTGCAGTCTACTTTACCCAGCTCAAAAAGTTACATTAATTCTAGACATTTCAACTTTTTTCTCAAAGTGCATAATTAATTTTTCTTCCTTCTTTCTCCTACCTGGCCCTAATCGTCTTCCATATTATCGAGCATCCGTATGTGACGAGCTGGGACTGATGACAATCAGTAACCCCTTTCATCGTGCGGTCCTGCAAATGTCCTGCTCTGATCTGTGCCGGCTTTTCACCTTAGGGCGTTCACAGTGATCCTGAGAAAGCAAAGTGATATTCTGCCCTTTCATAGTGCAGTCCGGCATCACGGAACGAGGTGGAGGAGACAATAGTGACGTGTGACAGAGCAGCAGCAGTGCTGCACAGTAGCACAGTGCTAACAGGCTACAGTTAGCTCTGAAGCAGTACAGTGTGTTTGTGCTGCAACAACATGTGTTCACGTAGCGACCTCCATTTGTTTACAACAAGCACCAGACACTCTGTACAGTTAGCATGCCAGTTTGTTTACGATCAGCATCAGACACGAGGTGTACAGTTAGCATGCTGGTTTGTTTACAATAAGCAGCGGACGCTGTGCACAGTTGGCGAGAGTGGCCACAGTGATGATGACCGCCAATTTTCCTCCTCTGTGACCTCTGGAGGCAGTAAATTGGTGGATCATTTGATCCCGGCATCCCACTTCGGGTGCGTTCATAGTGGAGGCGAGACATTACAGATCAGATTACAGATCCTCCTCTCTCCCCTCCCCCCGACATTACCTTGACCTCCTTCCTCCTCCTCCTCCTCCTCCTCCTCCTCCTCCTCCTCCTCTCTCTCTGTCTCTCTCGCTCCTCTTATTAGAAATCAGTGTTCAAGAAATTAGTATAACTTTTCGCAATTGGAGTGCAACAAGTTTGTTTGTACTGGAAACAGGTTAAAATCATTTTACTGCATTAATATATCCACCTTTACTGTAGAGAAACATCTGGAGAACTTGTCACCCTCCTCCTCCCCCTCCTCACTTCTTTCTCCTTGAAAATCTGTTGAAGGATTTTGAACCCTTCTCCTCCTCGTCTTCACTTTCTATTTGTTTAGCTGCTCCTCACCTCCTCTCTCTGTCTTCTTTGTCCTCTTTGTCCCTCTCTCTGTTCATATTGTGATGGATGAGTGTCTCCTTCTCTCCTCCGTCATCTCTCAGACCTCCCTCAATCATTTTGGCTCCTTCTCCAATCTCTTTATTTCCTCTCCTTCTTCTCCAAACTTGTAACAAATGTTTGTCAGAGCTCCAAACAGCTGTGGACTCCTCTCCATAATCTCCTCTGTCTGTCTCCTCCTCCATCATGTCTTCACCTCCTCTTCCAACACTCCTTCCAACCCTCCTTCCTTCCTTCCTTCCTTCCTTCCTTCCTCCGTGTCCTGATGAATGTTTCCTTTCACTTCCTCCACCTCTGTTCCTCTTTGTGCTCCACATTTCTCCTTCTTATTAAACTTCATGTTGTAATCTTCATGTAATTCATTCTGGTTTTATTTTTGACTTTTTATTGAATCCTGAATCAAATATTTGTCCTATTGTTTTAATGACAAAAGAAACCAAATGATATTTATCTGTCTGTTTGTCTGTCTGTCTGTCTGTTTCCCTTTCTTTCTGTCTCTCTGTCTGTCTCTCTGTCTGTCTCTCCACAGCTCGGTGGCCGTTCTGAGGGACTGCATGAAAAACAAAAGTCTGGTTCGTTTCTTCCAGGAGAGACAGACGACTCTGAACCATTCTTTACCTCTGGAGACGTACCTGCTGAAACCAGTGCAGAGGATCCTCAAATACCACCTGCTGCTCCAGGTAACACTCCAGTACTACAGTTAGTACTTCCAATACCACCTGCTTCTCCAGTTCTCCAGTTAGTACTTCAAATACCACCTGCCGCTCCAGGTAACACTAAATACTACAGTTAGTACTTCAAATACCACCTGCCACTCCAGGTAACACTAAATACTACAGTTAGTACTTCAAATACCACTTGCTTCTCCAGTTCTCCAGTTAGTACTTCACAAACACCATCTGTAACTCCAGATTTTACCTTAATTACTACATGAAGTACAACATGTAACACCTGAGATTCTTCACTCAGTCAGTAAAAATAACTAAAATGCTGAAAGGGAGAGTTGTGTCTTTAACCTCCTCTGATCGTTCTGATTGAACAGTTAAACTCTGTGGGCCTCAGTGAGGCTGCAGGACCTCATAGGAAGCTGCTGGATCTCCATTAAGCTTCGGTTGCCAGGCAACACGTCTGTTTCCTGTCAGTAAACAGCGTCTCTGGCTCAGATCACAGAGCAGTAAAGTTTCCCTCCTCTCAGTGAGACGGAGGACAGCCGAGGACACGGAGACAGTTTGACGTCACACGTCATCAGAGCTCACAACCAATAAAACCAGGACCAGACTGTGACATCATCATGTTGCATGAGGAGCACTGAAGTGATTTTTATGTAAAATAATGATTCTGTCGTGTGACACGCAGGCCCAAAAATAAAAGATGGATTTAGATTTTACAAGAATTGTAAATGACTTTGTGTTCAGAGAGCTAAAGTTGTTCATGCTGGAGGTTTCAGGGAGAGAAATAAGTTCAAAATTAGTACAAGCTCAGAGTGGCGACTCAATCACCCGTCCTTCAACTTTAGTTATTTCACTGTGCAGGAAACTCTCTCTGCCTGAGGATCGAGATAACTTATTTCACTGGTTTTTAAATTGTCCCAGAAAGTATTGCAATAAACAATATTATTGTCCCCATAAACACTCCTGAAAAGTATGTTTTCTTTAAAAGATCGGCTACAGAAAGAAACTGTAAATCATCAAAAGTTGAACATTCCGACATTTCTTTTTCTGTTATAAAAAGTGAAGGGGAAAAAAGTGTTAAAATGTTGATATTTGTGTCAGAATTTCTTCATTCTACACGTGTCATTTAAAAAAAAAACGTTTGCACTAACCAGATCCTGTTAAGAACATTAAATGACAATACTTCAACATGTACAATATATGGACTTTTTTGGTCATTTTGTGTCTTTTTCTGAAATGTTGTTGATCACGTGACAAATATTCACTGAAAATCTGTTTACACAGAGCAGAGAAACATGACACTTTACCCACTTTATATTTCCAACATATTTTTTATATGAATTCTATTTTTCCAATTAAAAAAAAAGTATAATTATCAGAGAAATTCAACTTTTTTTTTCTGAATTCTGTCATTCTAACTATGTTATTCTGCACAGAGACATGTTTAAGTTGTTCTGATTGTGCTGATTCCATAGAGCTGCTGGACTTATAGATTTGTGAAAAATGTGGAGAAAAAAAACAGTGTTGCCAAGCACAACATATTTTATCATTTATCAGAATCAGAAAACTTCAATCCAAAATATCCTTTACTACAGATTATTAGTGCATTTTTTAACCAGATTTAAGAAAATAGATTGAGACACCAAAATCAATCTCTGCATCAGACTAATGGATCGCTGATAATATATTATGATTTTTTCAATAAATTCCAGCTCTTGGTGGAATCATCAGTCAGGACTTTTACAAACGTCCTGACTGAGACATCTGACGCTCTCATCCATTAAACACAAAACACACACGCAGCTTTCCCCAATAACCTCGTCGAGTTTCTTCACTGGGTCCAGTCCAAGCCCACCTCTAAGACACACACACACACACACACACACTCACACACAGACAGTCGTCCAGACAGGAGAACAAAGGGAGTGTGTGTGTGTGTGTGTGTGTGTTGCTGTGTACAGTGGCCAGGATAAACACTGGTCAAACATGTGTTTGGAGCTGTGTTGGGATTTTCCCATAATCCTCAGCTGGTCCCGCTTTAGTCGTTTTTCTGACGAGCTGCTGTGTCAGCTCGTTTCATTGTTTTCTTCTGTTAATATCTGCTTTTTATTTCACGACTTGAGAAAAACTGTTTCTATTAAAATGTGTCAGAGATAAACTGCTTCAATAACAGTATTTAAATGGTCCCATGTGTGAATGTTTCTCCTCAGGAACTGTTGAAGCACTTTGATAAGAGCGACCCCGGCTATGAGGTCATCGAGGATGCCATCATCACCATGACAGCGGTGGCCTGGTACATCAACGACATGAAGAGGAAACAGGAGCACGCCGTGCGGCTGCAGGTAGAGACGACTCACTGCTGAAACAACTTGTGTCTCACTGTGAGGGGAAAAGTTGTTCATTTATGTAAGTTTATGTAAATCAGTAGGAATATGAGCCGACTTCTGACTTGATTTCTGAAAACATTCACATAGTGAGTTTATGGTCCCAAACATTAGTTTCAAGTCTTCTTCAGTACAGCATGATGTTCATTTAGTAAATTATGAACTAATTTAGAGTAAATCAGACCATAAAGCAGGGGATGCAGTGTGTTTTAGTGTCATCAGAGTTCATTGTAACATTTTGATCGTTTAAATGTCTTGTTCAGTCTTCAGTTGGACTAAAAACACTCTGAGGAGTATTTATATTTCTATGTATCAGCATCATAATACAGCAACGTTTCTGATGTAATTTTTTTTTTTTTGTGCAGTTTCTAACATAAATAAATCAAAACTGAATTCACATTATCACAACTTCTCATGCTGTCACTGAAACAGAAGTCCATAAGGAACAAACTGATCAGTTTTCATTGTTTTCACACAAAATTGATTCATTTCAGCACATTTTACAAAAGACTTGACGGGTTTCCAGATCGAAAAATGGCTAACTAACTAATCAGCTTTCAAAAATAATAATTTAGCATGACAGACAGAGAGACAGACAGACAGGCAGACAGACAGAGAGACAGACAGACATACAGACAGACAGACAGACAGACAGGCAGACAGACAGAGAGAGAGACAGACAGACAGACAGACAGGCAGACAGACAGAGAGACAGACAGACAGACAGACAGACATAAAGGCAGCTGGAGGTCTGCCTGTCGACCTGTCAGGTGTCAGACTGTGTAACTGCTGCATTCCTCAGCATCCTGACACATGTTCACATGATGACACACACACACACACACACACACACACACACACACATTCACACACACACACACACACACACACACACACAGGAGCAACTTACCAACAACACGTGGACGAGTGTCGGCTTCCTCTCATCTGCAGCTCTGCTGTCGTCTGCTCTCTGTTCTGTCGTTCACTCACTCTGTTCTTCTCTTATTTCTACTTTAAGTCAATTTAGTTCACTTATTTAATTTCCTACAATTCTTGTAAATCAGCATTCACTCAATACTAACAAATAATCAGCTGTGAACAGCAGAATAATTTCATTAAATCACAGTACCATGGACCTGTACGCAGTATGTATGTATATGTATAACTCATGTTGCCTGCATTCATATGGAGACAAACCAATAAAGTTAATTTGTCCATCTAGAAAATAATTGAAATATAATACAAAAATAGCATTGAAATATTTAAATTAGTGCAGCTTTAAATCCACCCTTTGCCTAGCCTGGCTAACACCAGACCAAATCTCATTGGAGATTAGGTCTGGAATCCAGCCGTTCATTTCTCCGTAGAGGAGGTGTGGTTTACGATCCTCCGGAGCCGTTTATTGGACGCTTAGAATGTCTATCAAAAGTGTCTGTAGGTAGCTCTTAGCCAATCAGATCAGTTATACCAGATGACGTAGTATAGCAACAGAGATGGATGTTTGTTGTGTGTGTGTCTGTGAGAGAGTGTTGTTTGCTGCTTTGCTTCTCCAGTTCTCGCTTTCTGCAAGATTATTTATTTTCACGCTTTATTCCCCCTCATGTCATTCTGCCACACACATCCACTGATTTTATGGGCAATAAACAAGCTGCTGCAGGCCTCTCGGCGGCTCCGCTGTCCGCGGTAGCGGGGCTATTAGCCGCTAGCGACGCTAATAGCTATTAGCCGCTAGCGGCGCTAATAGCCGCTAGTGACGCTAATAGCACCGCTACCATAACGCCGGTGATCTCAGCGGAGCCGGCGAGAGACCTTTCGCCTTTCAACTTTCGCTCTAAACTATTTAAAACACCATCTACAGCTATAGAGAGTTTCGCGTCTGCAGCAGCCATGTTGGATCCGGAAAGCTTCCAAGTGCCGAGTAGTACGCGTCATCGTCTTGCCGTCCCTCCCCGCTCTGTGATTGGATCCCTAAAACAGGGCTAAGAAACTCGCTTGGTTGCCAGACCGTCTGGAGGTTCGAAATTAAATTCGAGCGCGCAAGGCAGTCTGGGTATACCCAGGCTACCCTTTGCCTGTAAATTGTGACAATATTGTAACTTTTATGTACATCTAAAAAACGCTACACAAGTGCAACAAAAGAGGAGCACACTCCAGACATGCTGCAACACTGGAACACATTGCAGAAGTGCCTTAAAGCTGCATTCTTTCTAACGTCCAGCAGGGGGCGACTCCACTGGCTGCAGAAAGAAGTCAGTTTGTATGTAAGACAGTAGGAAATGAACTCTACTTCTGACCTGATTTGTGACCTCAGTAAACATTCTCGTAATGAGTTTATGGTCTCAATCGTTAGTTTCAAGTCTTCTTCAGTACATTTACAATGTACAAGGTTAGGCTGTAAAAGACAGTTTAAACAGGAGAAAAAATATGGAAATGCATAAAAAGTAGTTAGGAGGACAACAAGAGCCACGGAAGTAAAAACAGAAGTTAGGCAAAAAAACGTGATTCACAAACCAAAAGCAAGTTATGTTAAAAATGCAAAAAATAAATCTAATTTACGCAAAAACATGATTAACGAACTGTGAACCACTTAAGTTCCGTAAAAAACATAAGTAAAAATACGTATACCCTATATTGCCGTTTTTGAGGGGAGACCAGTCTGAATTATGAACTGATTTAGAGTAAATCAGACCAGAATGCAGGGATGCAGTGTGTTTTAGGGTCATCAGAGTTCATTGTAACACTTTAAACGTCTTGATCAGTCTTCAGTTGGACTAAAAACACACACGTTTTTCATCCTAAATGCTGATTGCATATTTCTGGCTTCTGATTCTTTCTGTGCACTTACAAACATACAACAAAAACCAACAGGTGACATCATGGTGACTACATCCTTTATTTATATCTGTTTTGGGCCTTCACACCCAACAGAACCTCAGTACCAAGTTGTCCAGTTATTCCTATTCGTCTGTTTGTGATCATTTCTTTTCACATTTCTGCATCTCTCCTTTCTGCTCCAGCTGTGAGAGGTCAGAGGTCGTCTCCACAGCTGGAGGACACGCTCGCTGCAGTCGTATGTTCAGGATCAGTTTAGCTAGTTTAGTGGTTTCATAACTCTGACCTCTGAAGGTCGATGGGGCAGGAAAGGCTCAGGTGTTGACCTCTGACCTCTGGGCAGCTGGGAGCGGACGGTGAAAGGTTCACAGCAGCACAGATGGAGAAAAGTTCACGTTGTTTTAATTTTCATAGAGATTCTTTGCTGTTTGTGTCCCGGAGTTCAAACTGCATCAATAACACATCTTGTGATTTAACTCAAAAACCTTCAAAAGCTGCTTTAAAACACTTCTGCCCTCGCAAAACAGATTATAGTAAAGTGAAATCATGTGAAATCACAAAGATACAGGAGGAAAAAACACTCCAATAAATCAATCCAATCCAATAATAAACAGAACTGGAGGTTTTTTAGGCTTTCTGCATTAGAACACATCATGTTCAGTTCTTAGTTGCATATATGATTCATTTTAAAGGAATTTTATTTATTTATTTAGAAATTTCTCATCGATACAATTGGAAGCCGTGTGTTTTTCAGACCAGAAGTCATAAACAGAAACCACAGTTCACATTACTGATTGTATCTTCGGCTGTTTTGTGGCGGTTCAATAAGCAAATATCCCTCAGCTTCACAGTCTGTATTCTTTCAGCTGAAATGAACAATTTGCAGCATGTTTGTGCTGTTTAGAGAGCTCACTGTTTTTATTCTATACTACTTTCTACTTCTGCTCCACCTCTTTTCAGAGAAAAATATTGTGCTTTTTACTCAACTACATTTAAAGATTAATGGGGTTTTTTAAATAAAATGTATTGTTATACAGTAAATTAAACCACTCAAGAGTATAAAAAATGAATAAAATTAGCTCTAATGCAGCCGGATGCAACATTTAATTGCATCCAAAATATAACTGCTTTTATTATAATAATAATAACAATAATAATAATAAGTATACTATTATAATAAATAATGACTAAAGAGCTCATTTGGCTGCTTTGTGAGAACTTTTCTTGATTGTACTTCCATAAGATTTTGAATGAAACACTCAAACTTGTAAAAACTTTTACCCAAGTAAAATATCTTAAAACTTCTTCTAGCACTGTATATGCAAAAGTACAAAATAAATATTTTATTTAGTAAAGAACCTTTCAGTACATTTTTATTTCTCATTATAATTCTTTTGTGATGTGGAAAAGGACCTTTGGAGGAAGTTTGTGCTTCTCTGTGGTTAACCTCCTCCTCTGTCCTCCTGACAGCAAATCGAGTCCCTACTGGTGAACTGGAGCGGGCCGGACCTCAGCGGGTTCGGAGAGCTGGTTCTGGAAGGTTCCTTCAAAGTGCACCGAGTGAAGAAGGAGCGAGCGTTCTTCCTGTTCGATAAGATGCTGCTGATCGCCAAGAAGAGGCTGGAGCAGTTCGTCTACAGCACGCACATATTCGTACGTCTCAAACTTTCATTATTTCAGCAGATCAAGTCACTTTTTTGAGTGGAACATCGACACTGCACTGCAAATGATTTGTTTCCTACCAAGATAAAACAACTTATATTTAGAAGTATTAGATAATTTATCTTGTTTTAAGTTTTTTTTTTTTAAGTGTTCAACATGTTTATTTCTAGATTGAACAATCTTAATTAAAGAAATGTTGCCAAGTGAAATGATCTGTCAATGCAGAAAGATAATTTCCCTCAGATTTAGTGTTTTTATCTTGTTTTTAGACACCGCTTTTTTGCAGTGTGCAGCCGAGAATATTTCACTTACATCTTCCAGCGTAGGTCCCACCAGCAAAACCAAAGCAAAACTTTGGGATTTGCAAGTTTTGCATCCAAAATAATACCTTTTTATCACAGATTTAAATTTATTTTGATTGCAGCGTGGATAGTTTTGCACTCAGACCTGTTCTGTTTGGTAATAAGATGCAACAATAACACCATGAGGCTGAAATCAAGTCAGATTTAAAGATGCAGCTGCAGCTTTGGTGCAAAAATATTTAGTGTAATGTCCTTCAGAAACATAAATTCATATTTCGTAACAAGTGAATGATAACCATAATTTCTTCTCCATGTGTGTCTGTGTGTGCTGCAGTGCTGTAACCTGCTGCTCGTGGAGACTCTGAAGGATTCTCTGTGCTTCAAAGTGTCTGACCAGACCATCCCCAAACAGCAGCACATCGTCCAGGTGAGAGATGCTCAGATCCGTCTGATCGAGATGTAATAATGCTTTGAGTTATATTCAGTCTGTCATCGCCCATATTTAACACTTTTATTATTTCTGCAGACGAAGAACCAGGAGGAGAAGAGGCTCTGGGTCCACTACCTCAAGAGACTGATCGTAGAAAACCATCCTGCTTCTCTACCACAGAAGGTGAGGAAGGAGGGAGCGAGGGAGAGAGGGAGGGAGGGAGGGAGGGAGGGAGGAGGGAAGGAAAGAGGGAGTGAGCAAAGGAGGAAGAAAGGAAGGAAGGAAGGAAGGAAGGAGAAGGAAAGGCAAGATAAAAGAAGGATCAGGGAAGGGAGGAGGAAATGAGGGAAAGAGGCAGTAGTACTAGTTATATTTTTAGCAGTATTCCTGCAGTACTGATAAAATTAGAAGTACTAGTTGTAGTGGGAGAACTTCTCCACAGTGTTACTGGTTGTAGTGGGAGAACTTCTCCTGTTACTGGTTGTAGTGGGAGAACTTCACCTATTACTGGTTGTAGTGGGAGAACTTCTCCACAGTGTTACTGGTTGTAGTGGGAGAACTTCACCTGTTACTGGTTGTAATGGGAGAACTTCACCTATTACTGGTTGTAGTGGGAGAACTTCACCTGTTACTGGTTGTAATGGGAGAACTTCACCTATTACTGGTTGTAGTGGGAGAACTTCTCCACAGTGTTACTGGTTGTAGTGGGAGAACTTCACCTGTTACTGGTTGTAATGGGAGAACTTCACCTATTACTGGTTGTAGTGGGAGAACTTCACCTGTTACTGGTTGTAATGGGAGAACTTCACCTATTACTGGTTGTAGTGGGAGAACTTCTCCACAGTGTTACTGGTTGTAGTGGGAGAACTTCACCTGTTACTGGTTGTAATGGGAGAACTTCACCTATTACTGGTTGTAGTGGGAGAACTTCTCCTGTTACTGGTTGTAGTGGGAGAACTTCTCCTGCAGTGTTACTGGTTGTAGTGGGAGAACTTCACCTGTTATTGTTTGTAGTGGGAGAACTTCTCCTGTTACTGGTTGTAGTGGGAGAACTTCTCCTGTTACTGGTTGTAGTGGGAGAACTTCTCCTGTTACTGGTTGTAGTGGGAGAACTTCTCCACAGTGTTACTGGCCCTAGTGGGAGTTCTGGACGCTTCTGTTGGTGTTTGCTGCCACCTGCTGGTCGTTTACACAAACTCTCTAAAACCGAAAAGCCTGCAGCTGCTGAATATTCTGTTGGAGAAAATACTTCAAAGGAGGGAGCGAGGAGGGAAAACTTGAGAGAATGACTTCATCAGACAAAGTCGAGTTCACTCTGAGACATTTTTATTTTTAGCCTCTTGAAGTGAGACATCTATCTTCTGTCTCTTTTCAAGTGTAACAGAATAGTTTTTGTTTTTAATGAGATTATTATCATTGTTTCTAGGCGAGGCAGGTCCTGGGAGACAACTTCTGTCAATGTGAGTCCACACACGCACACACACACACTCATGCACACTCTCTCTCTCTCTCTCGCACACACACACACACGCACACACACACACACACACACACACACACACACTCACATACACACACACCCACAGACACAAACACATCCACACACTCACTCATCATACTTATACTTCATAATAAATCTCCTCTGAGTTTTCGGCTGTGTGAAATCCAGATGTGGTGATGACATCACTTCCTGTTTCAGCTCCTCAGTTCGACCATGACCTGAAGAAGTCGTCCACCTCGCCGCGATTCGACGACATACACGGATACCACCGAGGAAGACGCCAGTCAGGTCAGGGTCAGTCGGCTCTTTCCTCACGATACAAACTAAACACACAGCAACAAATCTATCTGCTAAACAGCATTATTATTATATCTTCTTCTTCTTCTTCTTCAGTCTGCACTTTAGACAAATATAAAATATCAGCAGCCTCATCATTTAATTTTAATCTAAAGAGCATGGGGTTTGTAGTTTAAAGGGCCTTTAAGATGTTTCCACTTCTGAAAAATTATGAAAAATAGTTCTCTGTCAGTTCTTCTACTAACGAAACATATTTAAAACATTCATTCAAGTTCATTTATTCTTGATTGTCTCATGTGTGCAACCCTTTAACAATGCTCATTAAATGACTTAGGATAAAACATCACATGCTATTTGCCGTGTGAGAATAATTCCCTGACTCATTATTACAGTCAGGCTCCAGCTGAGTGCCTCTGTGCTCTGTTTGTCCCTGCAGAGCCTCCAGAGCTGCTCATGTACACACCGGAGAAGTCCAGGAAGAGTCTGCCGCTGCTGCTGGAGGGAAACCTGCCGTACAGACGCACCCGCAGGCAGTCAGGTAAATCTGCAGCCTCAGCTATAAGACCCAGCTCAGCACTGTGCGTCAGGTTGTCTTAGTCACAAATCTGCCTATTCAAAATTTGAACAGTTATTAGGTTATGAATATCTCTCTACTGTCAGAGAGAAAGCAGACAGATCACACTATTACAAAGAATTGCTGCTAAATTTAACCACTTTTTTCCATTCAAGAGCTGATAAAAAATTGTCAAAAATTGCTCTGAAATACCACTTTAAGTGATTAAAATGTCACTTAAATTTCAAACGTTTTTAGCTACCTCCTGACAAGCTAACATGACTTTGTTCCAGTTGATTCCTGCTGTAGATGATCTAGTTTTATATGATACCAGCAGAGGTGGAAGAAGTATTCAGATTACCTTACTGCAGTAAAAGTATTAATACCACACTGTGAAGTTACTCCACTACAGTAAAAAGGCATCAAAAGTAAAAGTAATTTTGCAGAAAGGCCCCACTCACATTGTTTTATATATTCCAAATATATTATTCGATTATTTGCTTTGATGCAGTTAAGGTAGGGCTCATTTTAACTACTTAATTTTCTGTATGTGATTTAATTCATAAACACGCATAATCACTTTAAATTGATCATGTTTTTATGTTAGATGTTGACCTGAAAAGTAACTAAAGCTGTCAGCTAAATGTAGTATAGTATAATATATAGTTTAAAGTTATACTTACTTACTTAAGTAAAGTAGAAGTACCACAAAATTGTACTACAGTACTTGAGTAAATGTACTAAGTTACATTCCACCACTGGATATCAGTATCTTAATTCTCACTTTTAAACTCAGAAACTTCCAGTATGTGAAAGACGGTGATGTCAGCCGATTATTTTAGTAGAAACAGTCCAGATTATCACAGCAGCAAACACTTCACTCTCTGTATTTATCTGTCATGTACAGATGTTCAGCTGAACCAGATGTGGCACAAAGTTCACAAGATGATCAACATTTTTATCCTAATAAAGTGAGCAGACGAACAGCTAACAGACCCTAAACCAAACTCTCAGAAACCTCTCAGAAACCTGCGTCAGATAAACATGATGTCGGATTAATGAGTTCTTAAACATTACACCAACTCATCATCATGTAACGACAAAGAAAGCTTCTTGTTTTAATAATCTGTTGGAGGCAATAAAGATCTGTTACAGGATGTTTTGTTGTATAAAGTCTGTTTGTTTTGCAGCTCCGGCTAAAGACATCGAGGGGGCGTTTCATCCCAACGGTGAGAACGATTTACTGACAACATTCAGACACATAATGTGATGCTTGTTCTCTTTTCCTCAGGCTGAAATCTTGTATCAGATATGGATCATTTCATATTTTAATAACATTATGAAGATATGATTTTGCAAAATCAGATAAACCCCTTTTTTTAATAAATAAACCCAAAAACATACATGATTTTTTATACTTAAAAAATAAATAATTATAACAATAATAATAATAATAATAATAATAAATAAAATAATTAAATATATAAAAAATCAACAACAAAAAAAACAATGCTAATTAATAATAATAATAATAATAATTTATAATAATTATTATAATAAACAGCAAACAACCAAAAATAACATTACATGGTTTAGCAAAATACATTTAAAAAAAGATATATGTGAAAGTTACAGCAAATAATATAGAAATGAAAGAAAGAATAAATAAATCTACATACATGCATCAGATTTTCTAATAAATTTGAGTTATGTGCTTGTTAATAAGTTAAACAATTACATTATTTCAACAATATTTATATGATCATATTGACTTTTCTTCCCTGTTTCAGCCGTTAGGTGGTGCTGATGTCCAGAAACTATCTATATCCCATCAGTGCTTTTATTATTATAAATTTGACTTTATAGTGAGTCTTTGTTTTCTCACACATTTCTTCTGTTACTAAAGAAAACAACTGATAAACTGAGTGTCATTTCTGCTTTAGTTGGAGAATTTATTGGTATTAGATATTATTTTGTGGTATTGTTACAGAAACTAAACCCCTCTGAGCTCTGTAGGAATGTCTGTTGATCCGTTAATGATTCATTGATGTTTCTGGCTGTGTGAGTTCATGCTCTGAAGTCGTTACATTAATCCCTCCTACCTGTTCAAACAGGAGACCAGAGACAGTTTCAATAGGAGTGATTGTGTTGTTGTGTGATGCCAAATGTCTGTCAACAGTAACATCCTGATAACATGTTTCTTTGTCTGATTTTCTGTTTCTCTGTCTCTTTCCCACCATATGGCCGATCCTGCAGCTTTAACGGTAAGAGAGACTTTCATGTTCCACTGACACTTTCCTTTTGTTATTCTTCAGTCTCTGCAAACAAAAAACTTAAGAAGGGCACCAACGTGCAGAAAGTTCTCTGGCATGTTTCAGCTTATGACATGTTCAGGCCTCCCTACAGCACTACATTATGTTTTATCCATTTCAAGGCACCCTAATGGTCACTTCATAAACTTTTTTCTACTGGTAACACACTGTAGATTACACTTTTCTCCATTTTCCAGATGTTCACTCCAGTAAAGGCCCCTTTATTTGCTCAAGAGGGCACTTGATCAGATTTTCTCCATGGGAAGGTCTCCTTAGACCAGGGGTGGGCAATTCATTTTCCCAAGGGGCCACATAAGATACTGTGAGGTTGCGGAGGGCCGGACCAAAACTAAATTCTACTCAATATTGATTTCATCGTTTTGTAAAATGCAGTAAATTATCTGGTTTTGAACTGCTGTTAGTGGTAAGAATATCATGTATAAAAGTATTGATTTCTAAATTCCGGGTAACCTCACGCAGGCCAGGCAGGGACAGCCAATGGGCCGGATGTGGCCCCGGTCTGCCCTAGGCGCTTCACTGTGAGGGGACCTTTTTTCTCCTGGTAGTGCAATCTTAATTGCACATTATCATGCTTTTTTCATTTAAGGAGAGGCCACTTTATCATGTTTGGTGGGGGCTATAAGGAGGGCACTTTTGCAGCGTCTTTCTTTGAACATGGGGGGAAAAGGAAATCTAAAGGATATAATTTATAGGAGGAAATTCAGCTTCACTGAAGCAGGACTTTTAGAATCTATTGAGCATTAAACAGGCTGGAGTTGGTGGAATGGCAAGCTTGTTTTCACGCTATGTTCCCGTGTGGTTTGCGCAGCAGGCGGGCAGCGAGGGCGAGCTGTGCCAGGCGGGCAGTCTGGGCTCGGCAGGCAGCAGCAGCACGCTCGCATCCTCCGTCATCGAGGTGGAGGCGGAGAGGACCGACCAGGGCCTGACGACACAGCTGAGACCGAACCAAGAGGAAGAGGTATGTTATAGTGAACAGAGATGTATGATTGACAGATTGATTGACTGGATTTGAGAGATATAACAGACTTGTGCTTGTTTCCTGTTCTGTCTGAATGAGGAGGAGGAGGATGAAGAGGATCTGACCCCCCTCAGCCCTCCGCCCACTCTGTCCATCACTGAAGAGATCCTGGAGTTCATTAACCAGAGCAGAGCCAGAGAGGGACTGACCGCGCTCAGCTCCGGCCCCACGGTCAGAAAACTCACTTTACTCTTTATGTTAGATTAAAAACTCATGAATTCAGATTAAATCTATTATAGCGTCACTGCGATTCGCTGCACAGCTCCCAGAGGCTGTTGGGTACTGACGGGGAGTCACTCCAGGTTTTTAACTTATAGATATCACCATAAAACTTAAGCAAAATTGTTTTGCATTACAAGTTTTCTGAAATTTCATATATTTAGATTTGCAAATTTGCAGACAACATAAATCTGATCATTGCATAAGGCAAATTTTAAAGTTATTATGTTACTTTGTTGATATATTAGAAGTTTCTTACTGAAGGAAATCTCCTTTTATCATTTCATAAATCAGAAAATAATGTCAGAAGACATCAAAATAATCTATTTTCGTCATGTTTTTAGGAACAAAATGTTGTATAAATCAGGGTATGAATGATTGAATATAGTTAGGAATAAAACTGGTCAGTTTGGTGTCTGTAAGTGGAGCTGAAGTTGAGATTTATGAGAAAAAACCTTTAAAGGTTTTTATACTTTCTTAATGGAAATGACTATTTGAAGACAAAATATGAATCTAAGTCATACAGAACGTGTAAAACACATAATATTTTACAGGAGTGTGGGAGCTTTATAGCCAAGGTTTAGACGAGGCTCACAGTACTACACACTAACGCTAAATATATTATTTCATTATTTGTATTGATGCATTTATGTAAGCAGCTCATTTTAACTAACTAATGTGAAGTGTAATTTAAAAAATGAATGTGTAATCACTTTAAATTGATATTTTTTATGTTTCATGTAACTAAAGCTGTCAGCTAAATGTAGTGGAGTAAAAAGTACAATATTTGCCTTTAATTGTACTTAAGTTCACTGCTACTACCAGTGGCGTAATGTAACTAAGTACATTTACTCAAGTACTGTACTAAAGTACATTTTTGAGGTACTTGTACTTTACTTGAGTAATTCCATTTTAATCAAATCAAATCAAATCAAAATTACTTTATTCATCCCCAAGGGGAAATTCAGTAAATGTAACTTTATACTTTTTACTTCACTACATTTAGCTGAGAGCTTGAGTTACTTTTCAAGTTGAGATTTAACATAAAAAAACATGATACATTTAAAGTGATTAGATATATTTATTTTTTAATTAAACCTCATAACGGTATATTAACTAGTTAAAATGAGCCCTACCAAAATTAATAATCAAATAATAAATTTGGAATATATTCTACAATCTCATTGGGTCGATTCTGCACAATGAGTACTTTTAATTTTGATGCTTTAAGTACATTTTGATGCTGATACTTTTGTACTTTTACGTCAGTAAGTTTTAAATGCAGGACTTTTACTTGTAGTAGAGTAATTTCACAGTCAATTGTAACAGTAACAGTGTAAGGGATCTAAAAACTTCTTCTACCACTGACTACTACTATTCTACTATTATTGGAGATTGATTTTTATAATCCTGCTGTCTCACTGTCCTTCCAGGAGCCGGTCTTGGATCCGCCCACAGAGAGTCCGTCACCATCTGATCAGACCAACTTCACCTCCCCGCTGCCCCCGCTCGCCTGCCCCTCCAGCCCAGAGCACCTACCCACAATGCAGCTGGAGCAGGAGAAGCCTGAAGATGAGACAAATGTAGTCCAAGAAATTCCAGTCGGAGAAAGTGAAGTGGAAAAAAGAACGGAGGGGGACAGAGAGACTCAAGGACAAGTGGTTGAGAAAGAGGAAGAAGAGAATAACACAAGGGCTGAAGGAGAAGATGAGATCCCTGCCCCGATAGTAGAGCCTCATCCCTCCATCTCAGCAGAGGAAGAAGGAGAGAACAGCAGCTGTCAGTCACTCAGGGAGGAGCCGAACACCGAGGCCAACACTTCTTCCTCTAATCCAGATCTCCCTCATCACAGCAGCCGGAGGGGCCAGCCTCCCACGAGAGGCTCCCACCTCACCAAGCGAGACAAGAAGATCATTGAGAAGATCCGGAGTTACTACGAGGCGGCAGCCGAAGCCGAAGAGGAAGAGGCGGAGGAGGAAAACGAGGACGTAGAAGGAGTGGTGACAAGAAGGAGAAACAGTTTCTCACAGATCCCGTCTGGCCTGGTGAAGGAGTCGGTGTCACGCTTTGATGTGAGCGGACACCAGGAGCCGGAGAGTGAAGCACCTGAAGAGATCCATAGCGAGGCCAATCACTCCGCTCCCATCTCTCCCCCGACTTCTCTCTCAGAAAATGATGCAGATAAACCAATTGGCTCCTTAGATGTCGATGCAGAGCGCTCAGCCTCACTAGCCTCTTGCAGGATGCAGGACAAGGAGAATCAAGAGGGTCTAAATCTAAACCCAGACCGGCCTGCTGCAGAATTTGCTGAGATTCAGCCATCAGTGGAAGTCCTGGAGGAGAAGCAGGAGGAAAAGATGAGTGTTGTTGCTGCTGGGGAGCACAGTGAAAAGTCACTTCAAGGAGAATCTGTTACTGAACAGTGCAGAGCTGAAACGATCCAAACCAGCACAGGAAACCAGGCTGTTGTGAATGGACATGGACCGAACCCAGCAGGAGAAACGAACGGATGCCATAAGGAGCCCCCTAAATCTCTGCCACCTGTAGAGCAATGTGGAAAGAGTGAGACCAAGGCTCCGTCCTCTTGGACTAGAAACAAGAACAGAGACCTGACCCAGAGCAGCGGGAACCTCGAGGGTCTCCCCAGTCAGATCAAAGTGGGTCGATGGTCCCGCCACTCCAGGATCGTCACCTCAAACCGGGTCCTGTTTGAGAGTATGGGATCGGACGTAGCCAGTATTGGGTTGTTCGAGGCCGGCCCTGTGGTGGACCCCATGCTGATGGAGAACTCGGAGCGGATTCTGAGCAAGGTCCAAACACTGGCCCGCATGTACAGCGTCAAAGCCAGCACCATGAAGGTTCCACTGCATCAGAAACGGGCCAGCACGGTCTGGAACCAGTCTTGGGGCTCATGTAGACTCTCCGGACTCTCACAGGTCCAGTCTCAGACCCCAACTAAGTCCCATACACAACACAAAGTGGAATCAGAAACCCAAACTCGCTCTGAGACCAAAGTTCAGAGTCAAACTATAACACAAACTCGGCAGCAGATCCAAACGAAAACCCAGACGTGTAACGAGACACATCACCAAAGCCAAAACCAGACCAAAACGTACAGCCAGTACCAGACACAGACCCAGACCATGATCCAGGAGGACCAAACCATCCCCGAGGACAGGAGGGTGAAGAGAGCAGAGAGCCTGACAAACGGTAGGTTTCTAAGACTTGTTTTAAGGTGCAAATACTGACTGACCAACACTCTGTTGTCATTCATCACATCATCACATTCTCTGTTGATCCCGTCTAGATTACCAGGATCAGGTGCTGGCGCCCTGCGAGCCACTGCTGTTCGGTCAAATGTTGGTCAAAGAGCAGCTGACTCCGGCCGGTCACCACCAGACCAACAGCTTCACCCTCTCCAGGCCCAGAGACTTCATCTCAGCCTTGACCAAAGACAGAGACCCCCAGACTCTCTCTACGTCCGGAGAGAATTTGTCCACCTTGCAGAGAGACTTTTCGTCCAGCCAGGCCCAGTGCACCTCCACTGACCCATCCAGGCATCTCCTCAGAACATCACCTGGAGACCAGAGCTCTGGTCTGTGCCGAGTCACTGAGGTCGGGGACTACTGCTCTACGTCTTCCACAGGGAGAGTCCAGGCCCTGGATCAGAGCGAGGAGGCTTATTCAGATACTGAAGAAAAAAGAGAGAGGTGAGTGGATACTAATTACAGAGTTAGAGAAATAAAAAAGGAGGGAAGGAATAAAAATGACTGGTATAGTTCAGGTGATACATTATGTTTAAGTTTAGTGGCTTGATGGCTGTAAGTACTGCAAATAAATGCACTTGCTACACCAAAGTACCTATTACAGCGGGCTCTATTTAATACTGATGCACAGGTGGAGAGCTGAATGTGGAAATTTCCTGTTGATACTAATCAAACAACAGGTTATATTAGAGCCTGTATAGCTACCTGCACCTCATGTCTTAGTAGAGGTTTAGATCTCTCATAATCAGTTATGTTGTTCCTGCAGTATATGACGAATATTTTAACCTGAACTGCAAAAGGTGAGAGTAGTAGTAGTAGTAGCAGATCTCCGCCCGACATTTAGCATCTCCTGCACACCAGAGCTGCGATCAAACCAGACTCCATTCAGAAAACCACCATTTTAACAGTAGTGTTCTTGTGTTCTTGCAGACAGACCTGACAAAGCATCAAATCAGACTTTTTACACATCAGCATCATGTTGTAGTTATTTCCGCATCCTTTTGATCTGTTTATTGACATCAAATCACAGATAAATCACTTTATTCTGGGTTCAGACTGACGAACCAGCAGTCAGCTAGACACAGCTCCTGCAGAAGATGATGAATTTTACCAGATATTATTAATGCAGACATGATACCGTTTGGTTTTCTGGGACTTCTACAGCGGCTACAGAGCAGCAGTAGAGATTATTTCAGATGACAGAAAGCAGCGTAATATTTACCAATAAGAATAATATTAGTCTCACACTGTAACTCCGAAACAAAAAGCATGGGGATCCAAGCTGTACATTGAGCAGCTGTTTATGAGTTGCGCCACCTACAGGCCGGAGCAGTCAGCAGTCAATGAAGATATTGATATATGAATAATGTATGCTCAAGCTATTGCAACTTCCTGTTTTATGGCAAAAATGCCATATTTTGTATTTAGTATGTGGGCGACATGCCATGGCCACATACTTAAAAAGAAACAAAAACTCTAAACAAGTTTTAATCAAACAGGTCTTATGATGGGCTGACCAAGTTCGAAGTCGATCGGGTAGATTTGGCAGGTTTCCTATTTTTACAGAGTTGTTATGCAACCAGCAATCGGTGTTCGTTAAAGGAACTCCAGCTTAAGATACATTTATATTGATTTCAGCAAAAATTATCAACTAGCCTTCATGCATTTGGTCATTTTTGTAATTTCTTCCTCCACTTCTGTTCTAAAGGGCTGTTTGTTTCTCCTCCTGGTTGTCTGCAGGTCGGCGCTCAGCAGTGCACGCCCTGTTTACTCAGTCAGGGAGGACTCAACATCTATAAACATCATTAGCCAGCCAGCGCACGCCATGCCAAGTCTGTCTGCTCACAGCATACCACAGTGGGAAACTTCCAAAGATGGAGATGAGCAGCACAAATATAAGCAGGATGCCCAGTATAAACTCGCACCAGAGGTTTCCACAGAATATACTGACAACAAAGTTGTGCAGAGTGGTCACGCAGGGCCGAGATACTTTGTTTGCAAAGAAGCCGTGGATGAGGCGTCCCCAGGAGAGCTGGCACTGATGGTGGCCTCTGCACAGAGTCAGGCTCCAGCAGGAGAAACATTGCAGCTGGCAGAGGGATGCACCAACACACCAGTGAAAGATGAGCCCTTCAGTGAGCAGATAAAGTCTGACTGTCTGTCACAGAGCAGGCTGAGTCTGCAGGGTTCAGCAGTGATCTTCACAGGAGAGACACCTTATCACAGGTCCTCAGAGGAACCAGCTGCCCCCCCTCACCTGGACCAGCCGTCCCTCACCACTCATGACTCCTCACAGGTGTCCAGTCATGCAGTCACAAAAACCCAAGAGGGTCATAAAGCCATGACACCAAGTCCGTGGTCGTCAGTCCCAAACTCAGAATCAAGTCCTGCCCGACCTCACCCTCCATCAGTCCAGTCTGTAGACCGTCTGCCAATGTTCACCAGCCAGAGGCCGCAGGAGCTTCTGACCACCAGCAGCAGCAGGTACGTCTGGTCCAGGTTATATATAACAAAGTGTTATTCTTCCCACAACAACATGATAAAAGTTTCAGAGGACAGAAAGTAGACAAAGGGACCTACGGATTTGCAGTACCTGTATATCTACTTGCACCTCAGTTCATCCAATCCACCAATCCAGCAGAGGTTTAGATCTCTCATTATCAGTTCTGTTGTTCCCGCAGTATATGACAAATATTTTAATCCCAGCTGGAGAAGATGACTCAGTAACAGATCTCCACCAGACATTGAGCATCTCCTTCACAGCAGAGCTCTGATCAATCCAAACTCCATCCAGAAAAACATAATTTTAACAGCAGTGTTCTTGTGTTCTTGCAAACAGACCTGACAAAACATCAATTCAATTTTTTTACACATCAGCATCATGTTGTAGTTATTTCTGCATCCTTTTGATCCGTTTAAATTATTAAATCACAGATAAATCACTTAAATCACTCAAAGGGACCTACTGATTTGCAGAATATTTTAATCAAATCAAATCAATGGGGGGGGGGGGGGGGGGGGGGTAGAGAGAGAGGAGCAGGAGTTCTGGGAGGGCACAGCAGCAGGTGATGAAGCGCCACCATTGGCCAGTAGTGATGGTGAGTGGACCAGGAGAGGAGCATTCCCATCTGGGGCCAAACCAGATCCACGGCAGTGAGACCAGCAGGAGTGATGGAGCAGGACCACAGCTCCACACCCTGTGAAGAGAGAGCAGAGAAAAGTGCGAGTACTCTGGGAAAATAAAAGCTTGTGTCATGTATTATTGGGACATCAGAGAGAGAAAGAGGGCCCCGGTGTATCGTGTCCCCCGACACATTGGGCCTATAGCGGCATAACTAGGGGCTGGTCCAAGGCAGGCCTCGGCCAGCCCTAACTATAGGCTTTGTCAAAGAGGAAAGTTTTAAGTTTACTCTTGAATAAAGAGAGGGTGTCTGCCTCCCGTACTGAGACTGGGAGATGATTCCACAAGAGAGGAGCTTGATAACTGAAGGCTCTGGCTCCCAATCTAGTTTTAAGGACTTTAGGAACCACAAGTCACATAGAATTTTGGGAGCGTAGTGCTCTTGAAGGGTAATATGGCATTATGAGGTCTTTTAGATATGATGGTGCCTGACCATTTATAGCTTTGTAAGTAAGAAGAAGGATTTTAAACTCAATTCTGGATTTTACAGGGAGCCGCAAAGCTAGAACAGGAGAAATATGATCTCTTTTCTTGGTTCTTGTTAGTACACGAGCCGCAGCAAGCTAATCTTGAGATCATCTTGATTTCTTTAGGTGGCTATAATACATTTTTATCCACAGAAGCACACATTAAAGCCACCAGGCTCCTCTGACAGAAACATTAATCTTACCTCACAGGAGTAACAAATAATACTGCAGTGTCAGTTTCATACAAAGTTTTTAACCTGTCACTTCAGTGGAAGGAGCCGGCCTGGTATTTCTGACGCTCCCTCCTCCTCCACCTCCTCTGTGCATCCTGCCCTGTGTAATTACAAAACGCCTCCCATAAACAAACAATAAATAAATTCATCTAACAAAATAAATGCCCGCTAGTTCTTTGAATTATAAAAATTATAATTTTTTGGGTACCTATATCAAAAGTAACTTATATTTACTAGAACAAGTTCTTAAAAAGACCATTATAAAAATGCTTCTACATATACATTCAATGATATAATAAACCTTGGAGCAGGGATCTGCAACCTTTACTGACAAAGGAGCCATTGAGAAAAAAAATGGCAGAATGGAGCCACGAAACTTATTTTGAGCCTTAAAATGAAGATACAACAGCCTATTAACTCTAAATTAGCCTACCAGCATCACTAATAGTTCATAATCAGCATTTATTAATATGATTTTGTCAGAATCCAGCGAGGAGGCTGGAAACAGAAGAAATATCTCAGAAGATTTGGAACCAATATCTCACCTACCTTGGGAAAGTCAAAACTGGACTTAAAGTTGGAAAAAATTGATGGTTAAGTCGCCGGGCCGGAGACTTTCATGAGCTATGCTGCAGATTTTAGTTGACTAAAGGCTAGGGATACAGGCTACACATTTTTACAACGGCAATGATAAATGAAAACTAAAAAGTGGGACAAACCACAACTAAGTATTTTCTGAATCTGTACCAAGAAGTGGTGAAACACTCAAGGGATACCTTAACTTTTTAACTTAAATAAAGACTATATTTGGGCAGGATTCACATTTCCCAGAGTTGTTTTGCCACCAGGGATCGGTAAAAACTAAAATGTGAAGAAGTAACCGTTATGTTTCTTATTACTTTTTTGTCACAGCCACAGGAAGCCACAGCAGACGGCCTAAAGAGCCACATATTGCCTTAGAGCAACAATAGAGCTTTTGCAGCACTTGGTGCCGTAATATTCATCTTTAAAATTAAATGAGTGAAGTTAAACTCAGACATGTTCACCACACATTAGTAAGATTTATAATCATTAGAATAGTTTTAGCTTCTGCACAACTTCACATTTTTCAAACTATATAAACCTTTGACTTTTAGATCAAAGCTCGGTGCTCGGGGCTCGGGGAGGAATGTCACCTTGGCTCATTATCAGTTCGCCTTTAGCCACATCACTCCACGCTTCACATATTTGTGAAGCACATTTGGGCTTTAGCCAAGTTGGTGGAAAATTAACTGTTATAAAACACAAACAACTTCACAGAAATAGAAAGCAGCTGTGGCTGGTGCTCTGCCTTAGTCCCGTCCCAATTTAACCTTTGCACTACTTTATTTAAGTCCACATAAATCAGATATGATTTCTTATAAATAATGCAGATTCAAGAGGTAATGGAGGCAACCTGAAACCTGCCTCAGACTCCACGATGCCTGTTTAATATTCACAGTTATTAATCAGACGACACCTATTTACAGATGTAGATTCAAAGGAGATAAAGCTGTCCACTGAGCTTCTACATGAAGACTTTCTGACTGATTTCTGACTTATTGTTCATTTGCACATTTCTTTAAAACTAAAAACCTCCTGATTGATCCTCTCACCTCTCACCTCTCCGCTGCTCATTGCTCGGCCTGTCTCCTCTTGTTCTCTTGTTTTAACAGGTTGCATTCCTTCTGGGTTTTTTTCTTTAATAAAATGTGAAGTTGTGCTCATGTTTTGGGTGATTGTTACATGCCCGACCTTGCACGATGTTGCAATGCACAAAGTTTACTTCTCTAACCTCTTTTTCTTCTTTTCAGCTTTGAATGTTTTCAAATGTTTGCCAGCTTCTAAATTTAAATGTTGTATGTTTTATCCGTTTTTTTAATGGCCAATTTAACCACAAAAAGAGGGACAATCAGAGGTGGAACAAGTATTCAAGTCCCTGAAGAAAAAGCATTAAAATGTACTTAGTATCAAAAGTAAAAGTACTCGTTATGCAGAATGCTTCATTTATATTCCAAATATATTATTAGATTATTAGGGCCTCGGGGCAATCGCACCGAGCACTGGTCCCATACAGCCCCGCGCACTACTGTTATACTGTGGATTTTTTCTTCTTCCTCTTCCGGACGCAATTTCGTCCCGCTA
This sequence comes from Centropristis striata, assembly GCF_030273125.1. Taxonomy (NCBI): domain Eukaryota; kingdom Metazoa; phylum Chordata; class Actinopteri; order Perciformes; family Serranidae; genus Centropristis; species Centropristis striata. Next base: position 25,887,154 of record NC_081520.1, read on the forward strand.
CTAGTCCTACAACTTGAAGAGTTGCAGGACAAATTATATATCAAAACGTGCGGTTTGATCGGGATCGGTGTGCTATTACTTTTCTCTACAGAATACGAATTTTTCGCCACGTAAGTCGCAAAAAACTGGCCAAAATTTTGCATTGAAATGAATGGGACGGACGAAAAAAAATGAGTGAAAAAGAACAATAATTGGAGATTTTTAAACGTCTACTCCTCCGGCATAATTTCACCTAGAGACTCCATTTAAACTTTAAACAGTAGACACAAGTCTTGTGTATCAGTGTATTAATCCACGTTTCGATAGGTCATATAGTTTTTTATCAATCCCTGTTCAATGACCATGATCATTTTTGGAGAAATTCTGAGACTATAATGGGTGTGTATTGCACGGAATGTTCGTGTCACAGTGTGTGACATCATCGCCAGAGTGTAGAGGGAGAGAAGAAATTGTCAAAAAATAAATTTGAAAACTGCGCTCCAGGCCGCAAATTCCACTCTACAGAAATAATTTATACATAGAAATGTAGGAAAATTTGTCTTCTCACTCACAATCCTCTGGTAAAGCTGTCAGAGTTATAGTTTGGGCGTAGGACGCACAGATGCGCCACCTACACCACCAACAGTCTCATTGGCTCCCATATTAAAAACGCAGGAAGATTTCGGAAAAAAGGGACATGTAACAGTTTTTTTAGATCGCTCAAACAAAGCTATTTTTTAATTTTTCTTGAAAAAAATCATATGTTGACGTTCAGGAAGAACTCGCGACGCTCAAAGTGAAGTCCGATCAATGATAGGTATTATGGTTTTGCCAAAAATGCTTTCTGTTCGAGGTCAGAAATTTCAGTCTGTCCACCTCTGCTGTCACTATGCCGGAACAGGTGCCAGTTAATTCTGTTGATTGCTTTGATCTGATTGCCTTTGATCTTTGATGTGATTACAGTTACAGATACACACACACACACACACATGCGCGTAAGCACGCACACTCCTCACATATGCATACATATGCTTCAAACACACACTTGCACACACACAGACACAGGTAACTTTATGTGATTTTAATTACACACACACACACACACAAACACACACACACACACACAGGTAACTTTATGCGATTTTCGCTACACACACACACACACACACACACACACACACACAAACACACACATTTTGAGGTTAAAGGGCATAGTTTGAAATCTCTGAAGAATATCATCATAGTGTACACACACCGGCAGTAGCCCCCGTGGCCCTTTCAGAATTTCCCCAGGGGAAATTTTCTAGTTGTTGTTGATGCATCTATGTAAGCAGTGTTATATTTTTGTAAAGACAGAGCTCATTTTAACTGCTTAATATTAGAGGTGTGAATCAGCATATTGGCCCCACGATACAATTTTATCCCAATACTTGAGTCACGATATGATATTGTGATTTTAAGCATTTTGCGATATGATGAGGATTTAACTGTTTAACAAAATTAAATTCAGTCAAGAATTGTTTTGTCCAATAAGAGAAAATTCTCAGTCTATTCATCACTTCAGTCTTTTTATTTGTCCACAATGAGATTCAAACCCACAGACTGACCAACAAAGTATTCAGTCTGAGGGGTCATGTGACCATCGCAAGGGATGTAGACGCTTTTTTTTGTCGCTCCGCAGAAACCCCCAATAGTATTAAGTATTAACTCCATACCCAACGCTACTTTTTAAGCTCTCGGTTAATTTTTCTGCTCTGTGAAAGATTGTGCACACCGAGATGGCAGCTAGTTTGAAAAAAACGACAAACAAACAGCCGACAACGTGGAGCTCGCCGCGCTAGTTAAGCTAGCAGTTGCAGAAACTATCAAGGAGGCTATCCCGCCATCCACTAAAACTAGGGGTTCACTAGTAGTGCTGAGACGTAACCTCTCAATAACTATACTCAAACAATTTGATAGTGATTATGGTAGGATTTCTTATATTAAGACTATTATATCTGGATGCAAATTTGCATTTATTTCAGTTTATGCCCCATCCCAGTATGAACCAGAGTTCTTTCCCAGCTTAACAGAAGTCCTATTGCACCTTCAGGACTTCTCGCTCGTCCTTGGTGTGGAGATGAACTGTAATGTAAATGTGATATTAGACAAATCTGCAAAGCGCTCCATGGCAACACAGCTACAAGCATCAAAAGACTTTCAGAACTTTTTGTCAGAATTTATCAGCGCTATCAACCCCACATCTAAACAATATACTTTTTATTCAGCAAGACATCAGAGTTTTTCCAGAATTGATTATTTATTAACTTCGGCTACTTCCCTTTCTGAAATACATGATGTTGTTATCAAACCATGTTCTTTATCAGATCATAGCATTGTCGCAGCACGCTTCACACTCCTAGGTCACCCTTTAGAGCTCTACGCTGGCGGTTCAATGTCTGACTTCTCAAAAATGGAGATTTCTGTACTTTTCTCAAGTAAAAGTTAAATACTTTTATAGATGTTAATGCGGGCTCAGTAGATGATTCTAGATTTTTCTGAAATGCTATAAAGGGTTGTCTTAGGGACTCCTCAAATTCATTCTCATCCCACCTTAATAAGAGTAGACTAAACAAGTATCTGAATTGGAGAATAATCTCACCCAGCTAGAGGCGCAACAACAAGCCACATACTCTGAGGCATTACATGGCAGAATTGCTGTGACGAGAACTAAGTTGAACTCTCTCACGTCTTGTTAAGACGTAGGGTGGAGTTCTTAATGCACAGGACCAGAAGAACATATTATTTCAATGGCGCCAGACCAAGTCATCTTTTAGCTCTTAGACTGAAAAACAATGAAAAATATTCAAACATTACAGCCATTAAAACACATCTTCGCACCCTGAGCAACCCCTTGATATCAATTCTGAATTTAAATCTTTCTACTCATCTCTTTACAATTCTGAAATTTCCCTTGACAGGGAGGCAGATGCAGATTTTTTTCAGGATCTTAATCTCCTTTCTTTGTCTGACAATGAATCAGAGCGACTCAATACCCCCATTTCTCTAGAAGAGTTGAGGAAGTCTCTTGTTAATATGAAAAGGGGCAAATCCCCTGGGTTGGATGGAATTCCAGTTATATGATACCTAGTTATACCTTACTTTCTGGGATATACTGGGTAAACCATTATTGGATATGATAAATACAGCCATTGATAAGGGTGCATTTAATTATAGCACTAATACACTAATACAGCTATAATTAGTAATTTCCACTTTTTTCTGGTAATTTTGAGTTTTTCTATAGACAGATGAACTGTTTTTCCTATATTCCTAAAAGTGAGCCTGCTACAAAAAAAAAGAAAAACAGCGAAAATACTGCTGGCCCGCTGGCCTTCGGAAAGCTAAATATGCATACTTGGTGGCCATTAATCAATATAATATTGCCACAAAATATCGCAATACTATGCGGTAACTATTTTTCCCCACCTCTGTTAATACCTGTTATGTGCTTTAATTTATAATAATCACTTTAAGTTAATCATGTTTTTTATGTTAAGCCTCGACCTGAAAAGTAACTAAAGCTGTCTGCTAAATGTAGTTGAGTAAAAGTATAAAGTTACAGAAATTAGTTACATTCCACCACTGTTAAAAGACATCAATTAATGTGCATTGTCCCTGAGAATAAATAAACTAAACTTCAAAACTATTGGTTTGAACAGATAGGTGTTCTCACCTGCTAGGCTCTTGGCCTGCTGCACCTGCACCGGTGCCAACTATGCTAGATGCAGCGTCATCAGCGGGGGACCACCATTCATGGATGTTTCACCCCTTAACCCGAAACATCTCCTGGTGGCGGGGCAGTGAACAGGGACGTCTCCCAGTCACCCCCTGCAGCTAGCCTTTCTCAGAAGTTGCTCACTCCCCATGCCTTGTCCCGCCTCTTCAGCTAAAGAAACTTGCCTTCTCTGCCTCCTCCGCCAGCTCCTTGGTAGCTTTTTGTAGCTCCTTGCCCCTCAGCCCTAGATCTTTAAGTAGGCGAGTTGTTGAGCTTCCCACAAATCCCGGGAACAAATCCCACTTCCATTCTCCAATCCACACCTGGCAACAGGAGGGTGGGTGCTAATCTCCTCCTGACAGTTTCCCCTGCTTCCCCTTCTCTCAGGAACTGGGTCCACTGTTGTATGCCTGGCTGGCTTTCATTACTCGCCTCTTGCCTTCTCTTCTCCACCACCTCTGCCAGTTTCCTTAGCACCTGATCATGCCGCCTTCTGTACCTGCCCTGAGATAGCGCCGTCTTGTATCCTGATAGGGTGTGTTGTAGGGAAGCACTGATGTTCCTAATGTAGAGTTATAAAGAACAGAAATGGAAAATACTTTGATGAAACCTCTCTGAACTGGAACAGACCAGCAGAGACTATTTTTCCATCTCTGACATCAGTTCTGTCTCTCTCTGTCTTTTGAAAACAGTACTGAGCTCATAGTCTCCATCCTCCTGCTCCTTTCTCTCTCTAGCTGTAATCCGTCCTCTCCCACGGTGCATGAAGCTGATCTAATAGTTCCCAGAGTTACGAGCCAGGACCCAATAAGGCCCATAAATAATGAGCTCATCTTTGTTTTACTCATCGAGTTCTCTTTGCATGTTTTCCTTTGTTCTCCCAGTGAACCACGCTGCTAGCCTGGGTATACCCAGACTGCCTTGCGCTCTCGAATTTAATTTCGAACCCCCAGGCAGTCTGGCAACTAGGAAGCATTCTTAGCCCTGTTTTAGGGATGCAATCACAGAGCGGGGAGGGACGGTGAGACGATGACGCGTACTACTCAGCACTTGGAAGCTTTCAGGATCCAACATGGCTGCTGCAGACGCGAAACTCTCTTTAGCTGTAGATGGTGTTTTAAATAGTTTAGAGCGAAAGTTGAAAGGCGAAAGGTCTCTCGCCGGCTCCGCTTTCCCCCGGCTAGTAGCGAGATCACCGGTAGCGGGGCTATTAGCGCCGCACCGACGGTCTCGGCCGCTCGTTGCGTCGAGCCGGTGAGACCGTCGCTCACCGCCGGTGATCTGGCTCCGAATCGGGGGACAGCGGAGCCCCCAGAGACCCGCAGCAGCTTGTTTATTGCCCATAAAATCAGTGGATGTGTGTGGCAGAATGACATGAGGGGGAATAAAGCGTGAAAATAAATAATCTTGCAGAAAGCGAGAACTGGAGAAGCAAAGCAGCAAACAACACTCTCTCACAGACACACACACAACAACCATCCATTTCTGTTGCTCTACTACGTCATCTGGTATAACTGATCTGATTGGCTAAGAGCTACCTACAGACGCTTTTGATAGACATTCTAAGCGTCCAATAAACGGCTCTGGAGGATCGTAAACCACACCTCCTCTACGGAGAAATAAACAGCAGGTGTCCAGACCTAATCTCCAATGAGATTTGGTCTGGTGTTAGCCAGGCTACCACGCTGCTGTAAGTAGCTACCAAAAGGGAAACTCATTAACACTCAACATTAACAAATTTCTGGGAACCAGTTCAGATTGTTTTTTATTCATCAGAACTTTCTGCCATAAAACACAAAAGCATTTAAACCAAAAACTCCACAATTACACATGTTCCAACAGAAATGTGATCCGAAACTGGGAAGACATTTTAAAACAAACCAGAGTGCAGTGTACAGTATGTAACGTAATCACTGCAGGAAAGGAATTTATCTATCTATCTATCTATCTATCTATCTATCTATCTATCTATCTATCTATCTATCTATCTATCTATCTATCTATCTATCTATCCATCTATCTATCTATCTATCTATCTATCTATCTATCTATCTATCTATCTTATCAAGAGTTCAGGAAAAGAGGTTTAAGTTCAGAAAAAGGAGCTGGTTTGTTTGGTTCATGCAGCAGAACTTCTTCTCTAAGGTCAAGGCTAAAAAGTTCCTGGTTCTGTGCGGTCAAAGAGTTTAAAAAATAAAACATGAGCGCTTGTCCCCTGGTTAAAAGTCCTGAGACAAGAGGAAACAAACCTACAGCTCAGAACAAATAAAAGCCATTCTTGTAATCTGTTATTAATCTGTGTTTTCTGTCTCTTCCAGGGAACCAGACTTGCACCAGCAGTACACCAGCCGCCCATCTCCCAGGCCAACGGAGAGCTCTCACCCCGGGCTGAACACGGAGCTCAGTGCGGCGCCCTCGGCCTTCAGGTCCAACCTCAGGCAGCAATCCCCGTCCCCCGTCAGAGCTCCTCCTTGCTCCTCACCCTTCAGGGTTGTCCCCGCAGCTTCTCCCACCCCTGTCCCTGCAGAGGAGTCCCCCGTCTCCCGGGGTCACCCTTGTTTCTCTCCTCCTCCTTTTTCTGGGAGGGCGTCCTTGCTGCGAGCTCCCCCTGCCTCCTCTCCTTCACCCTCCTCTGCTTTCACTCCATCCCTACAAGCAGCTCCTCCCTCATCCCCCACACCAGCGTCTTCTCTCCGCTCTCCCCCGTGCTCCTCCCCCATCTCCTCCTCCTCTTCTGCATTCACCAGATCCCTTGCTGCCTCCTGCATCAGCCAGTCCATCAGTCAGAGCATGGCCAAAAAGAACAATGCCCCACCTGTTAACATGGTGAACCCCTCCCCCACACCTTCCTTACCCTCTTCTCACCTTCGACGGCGCTCCCCTTCACCTAAGCTCCTCCCCGGTCAGCAGGGCTCCAGCATGCCTGCGTACGCCCAGCTGGGGTGCTCTACCCAGCACCCGAAGGGTCCCCCGTCCTCTCTCTGGTCCTCCTGTCCGTCTCCGTCTCTCATGCACTCATCTCCCCCTCCTCCTCCCGCTCTCTCCCAACGCTCCCCCTCCCCATCCACGACCCCGGGCCATCACCTGCCCTCCTCTCCGTCCCCTCGCCCCTCGTTCCTTCACTCCAAATCCGACCCATCTCAGAATGCAAACAGCAACAACAATAACAGCGTCAGTCTGGCTCGTGTAAACGCTGGGATCAGCAACGGGAGTAACGCCAGCATTACTCGCTCCGTCAGTAACGGCGGCTGGTCAGTGAGCCAGCAGACGGTTAACGGTAACGCCACAGCGCTACAGCACGCCACTGACCCTCTCTGGTCAGCGTCACACAACCGTGTCGCTCGTCCATTTTCTGCCTCTGAGCCCAGCTCACGAGTCCAGTCCCCATCGCCCTCCCCAACCCCTGCTTCCTTTACCCGCCTCTGCTCCCCACCGCCTCAGCATAACTACTCCTCCCCCATGGCGAACAAGCCTCCCCACCCTCGGAGCACACGGCCAGGAGGTGCAGGCCCCCATAACCCCTTAGGCCTCACTTTAGAGATACCCAGGACCTCTGCAGCAGGTTTTGGGCAGCCTTCCTTATATCCAAGCCCCCGGATCCTCTCGCCGCCTCCTATTGGTGTGTCAGTGAATGTTTGGACAAATAATGTTGCAGCACCTCAGCCCAGAAACCCTAAACACACCTCCTTTTCCTCCTCGTTCGGCACACAAACACTGGAGAACGCCTCTTTCCCCACTTCTTCTCTGCTGCGTGGTCCCAGAGCCTCCTCCCCCTCCAGTCCCTGTGCTCCTGCAGCCTCTCAAACCCTCCGTCGCTCTTTCTCCTCCAACCTGGCCGACAGATCCCCGAGCCCGGCCCGGGGCAACCCCAGTGGCCAGCGCCGCTCCTGGGCAGACGGCAGCCGCAGGTCCCTTGGTTTTAGTGGTCAAGGCTCCTTTGACCAGCATGAGTCGTGTCCGGCCAGTCCCCGGAGCGGCTGGTCCTCGTACGGCGGCTCCCCGTCCTGTCTCAGCCCTCGAGCCGGGCTGCAGTCCCCGCTCTCGCCCAGCAAGCTCACCCCAGGGAAGGGCACCATTGGTGGGCAGCATTTTACCAGCGTACCCTGGCCTGATGTTCGAGAGCTTTCAAATAAATATAAAGGACCAGAAAGCCTTGATTCCACCATCATGGCCTCCTGTTCGTCTCCTCTACACCACCTCCTCTCCTCTCCCGCTCCGTCAGACACCAACTCAGAGTGGGGAGACCCGGAGTTGGAGGAGGGGAACTGTCGCAGCCAGCTGATCTGCGCCTACGTTGCTCGTCCATCCTGCGAACAGAGCCGCTCCTCCTGTATGGTTCTCTCCGCCTCAGGCATGACCTCCCCTCCTCCTCCTGCTCCCTACCAGTACCAAACCTACACAGCACCTCCTGCTCCCTCAGCTGGGTCCCCCTTTCCCTTGAGCTCATCACCTCTACCTTTTACCCATTCATCCCCTGCCAAACAAGGGAACCAGAAGACCAGTTACGCCACCACGGTCAACCTTCAGATTGCCGGAAGTGGCCGAATAACCTCCTTCAGCACCGCCCAAGTCAGCCTGACCCAGACCCTGCAGGGTGGAGCTGCAGCAGGAGGCCAGGGACATGGGCAGATGGCGAGGAGAGTGAGCATCAACGGACTGTCACACCTTCCTTCCCCTCTCCCTCAGAACTGAAACAGGCCATGAAAGAACGACACAAGTCAAAAAGATGGGCCGAAAAAAAACGTGATGGACAGAACAAGGCATTAAAAGATGTGTGCTTGTTAATTTAACACCAAGACACAAAGTCAGCATCAGAAGGTGTGCAGCTGCTGGTGTCAGACCTCCAGAAACACGAACTCCTGTAACTGTGAGTCCACCAAAGCATGGAGCACACTTCAGACTGGGAATAAGTTATAAGTGATATAATGAATGTTTGAGTGGATTCCATTCATGCATCTGGACTCTGATGTAATGGAAACTTCACAATCTTCTGGAAGAGCTTTAAACCAGAAAATGGATTGTTATATTGTATTATAAATAAATAGATTGAAGGACAGAAATATGATGCCATCAATGGAGTTGACTTACTTCAGTTTGGTGTTGCTGGATAAGCAGCGAAAACCTGAATGTCCAAAGCTGAAAGTGACTCATGAAGATCAGATTTCTGCAGCAGTAAGCAGCTGCTCCGTGTTCAGCTCTGTGACGACTTCTTTTACACTTTAGTTAAATCAGTAACTTTTAGCATTTAATGAGCTGGAGTATATCTTTTATTTTGCTAATCCTGCAACCACAGACGCGTTGAAAGGTCGAGTGTCCAACAAGTGCTGTATGCAATCACCTAATGTATTGTTATTGTTATTTCTGTTATTGTTTTGATGGTTTTTAAGGTTGGTGATAAGTGTGGTTTATTAATAATCTATCTGTTTAACCATTTTATTATTCTTTTTTTATTTTATTGTTTATTTATGAAGTTAGTCTTATCCTCTTTGGCACTTATTATCCTTAAAGTAATGTTGGTATTTTGCACAGTGTCCTCAGCTCTTGGTTGTGTAAGTGTGTGTGTGTGTGTGTGTGTGTGTGTGTGTGTGTGTGTGTGTGTGTGTGTGTGTGTGTGTGAGTGTGAGTGTGTGTATCTGAACATGACGTGTCTGGTGAACTCTCCTTTAACTTCAGACCAGGCCAATATCTGTGTGTGTGTGTGTGTGTGTGTGTGTGTGATGTTTATTCCCATAGTGATGTGCTCAATGACTTCACACTCTCTCTGTTAACAGTGGCCTCCAGAAACCTTAATTTTCATCCTTATTGGCTGTTCAAAAGCCAATTAGGTGGGAAAGCTGCATGAACTCTGCAGAGGATGAAAGGTTTTATGTCATATTAATGCACAGATGATGTATGATGCAACATGCTGGGTTTCCACAGGCAGCAGAGCAGATTGACTGTTTTTATAAGTATCAGTCTGTAGCTTCCCTGAAGTGTTCCTTATGTAAACAAACCACAAATTTTGGTTGAAGTTGGTTTGTTTAGCATCAAAATAATATTTTCCCAACAAGCCCTTCTGAAAACTTTTCCCCATGACCTGACGTACATTTCTGGATGGCGCCGATGCTCCATATATACAGTCATGAAAAAATGATTAGACCACCATTTTTTTCTTCAATTTCTTGTTCATTTTAATGCCTGGTACAACTAAAGGTACATTTATTTGGACAAATATAATGATAACAACAGAAATTGCTCATAAGAGTTTAATTTAAAAGCTGATATCTAGACATTTTCCATGGTTTTCTTGATAATGATTTTTGTTATTATCAAGAAAACCATGGGAAATGTCTAGATATCAGCTCTAAAAACAAACTCTTATGTTGTTATCATTATATTTGTCCAAACAAATGTACCTTTAGTTGTACCAAGCAAAATGCTTCAAATGAACAAGAACTGGGAGAAAAAGGGTGGTCTAATAATTTTTTCCATGACTGTATATCCTTATTCACAGCCAGTGTGCATCACCGTTGGTGGTCCTGCTTTGGACGCCATGTTGGTTCAGATCAGAGACTGAAAGTCACATAAACAAACTGACAGACCTCAGTAGACCGAGAACTCCTCTGAGTTAAAATTAGCTGGCTTTGGAGAGAATGATGTTTATGAACGATGAAGGCTGCAGAAAAATGTATTATAGCCACCTTATTGAAAAATCTATATCAGTTTAAGTGGACATTTTATTTACATTTTTTTCACCTTTTCACCTTGCTGTCAGACAGCCTGTTATGATGGGACTGAAGCTGTTATCTGTGATCTCTTCAAAGCCACCAGACTCCCCTTATAAAAACAGCAATTTAACTTTACTGTCATCTCATTGGGTTAGTTTGTTTGTGTAAACATGTGAGTTTGATCCAAACTCATGTGGCGTCTACAGCAGAATATTTCACAGCTTAGTGGGCGTTTCCATTTCAAAAAGCTGGAAAAGAGCTACGAGCTTCAGTCAGGAGGTTACACCACCGCTCACGCTGTTTTATAGTTAGAGCAACTTTTTAGCTTCTTAAAACCAGTGGCGGAATGTAACTAGATACATCTACTCAAGTACTTGTACTTTACTTGAGCATTTACATTTCATGTAACTTTATACTTTTTACTCCACTACATTTATGTGACAGCTTTAGTTACTTTTCAGGTCGAGATTTAACGTAAAAACATGTTACATTAAAAATTATTGGACTTTTATTGGACCACAAAACAGTATATTAAGTAGTTCTAATAAGCCCTGCTTACATCAATACATCAATACAAATAACTTATAATACATTTTGAATATATAGAACAATCTGAGTGGGTTCATTCTGCACAAAGAGTACTTTTACTTAATATTTTGATGCTGATACTTTTGTAATTGTAGCAAATGTAAGTTTTGAATGCAGGACTTAGTAGTGGAGTAAATCTGCATTGTGGTATTAGTACTTTTACTGCAGTAAAGTAATCTGATTACTTCTTCCACCACTGCTTAAAGCAAACGTCAGCCAGCTAAACCAACCTGTAAGCGTTGCTTCTGCAGTGAGACAGTTACAGTGCAAAATGTGTCTTATGAAAAAGTGTGCAGTGTCTCAGCTGCCTGTGTGAACCCAGCATGAAGTTTAGAGTGCTAAAAATCATTTAGACCAGATCTAACGTCCCCAAACGTTAAAAAAAAATCATGTTTCTTGGTGAAAGAAAACACTTCCTGCCCTTCTTCCATCAGTCCGACTGCTCAAAAGTGATCTTTCTCTCACGCTAACCAAGTGGGTTTTGTTTCTAAACCTAACTATTCCTTAATCACAGAAGCATGTCAAGTCACTAGACTCCAGTATGTATTATCTGACTGTTTGGACTCATGTTTCTATATGCAGATGAACAATGAGCAGTCCCCAATAAAGTCCAATCTGGATTATTTGAAGTCAGGCTGTAAAATGTCACAGACGTGGAGGTCAAATATACAAACCTAACCTAAAGAGAGGTGTGTGGTTTCAGCAGGACACTGCAACAAACTTTGTTTTTGGGGAACTGGTGAAAAGGGAAATATTAACTAAATGTTGATCCAGTAACCCTCAGAGTCAGTGAGATGTACGGAAAATAAAGGTATGAGGTGCAAAATCAAAACAAAGTGACTCATGGTTTTTATTTACTCGACTGTCATGAAGGTTACTCGTGGTGTCCAGATGATATTGATCTGTTCTGCAGCTCACTGAGCTCCACTTGATTATATTCTTTAAAATGCATTTTGTTTTGGAGTAGCTACCTGCACGTCTTCTGCCTGTCATCTGTTTTATCTTGATCAGCTGCACCCAGGACTCCACATCCTGCCTCCCAGGTTACCTGCAGGCACATTTACTCACAAAATCCTGAACCAGTGTGAGTCATAAGCAGCACATAAATCAAACCTTTCCTGTTCAGATAACGGCGAGTAATGTGTAGCCTACATGTACATGAAAAGTTGTGTGTGACATGAGACTGTTTGACTGAACTTGTGTGAACTGTAACCGTATCAGTGAGGTTGAGCGATACAGGTGTTTAATCTTTCTTGTGTGTGTTATTCAGTTTCAGTTTTGGTTTAGAGTTGCTATAAAGACTTTGACCTGAACTTTTACCTGTTTTTTCATCCACTGACCTACAGTTGATTCTGCGGCGGTCCTGAACTGTGAAGGTAAGAGCTTCTCTAATCTTTACTTCTCAGGTTTGGTTCGATCGTAGGCAGATGCCCTGAAAGTCTGTAACCCCGTACACAGAGTTGTTATCTTGCTATCGGGAGTTAAACTGCCTGTATTGCGGTCTCAGCCCCGCTGAAGTCCCACGGACTGATTGAGGGGATAAACACTCATATCCTGAAGCTTTCTTTAATGTTACACCTTCAAAGTTAATAATTAAGTGAATCCTTCACTTTTTCAGTTGGACTCTTGTGGCACTGTTTATTGAAATTAAAATATAAGCCTTCTGATTATGCAACCACAAATGTAAAGTTATCTATAAAAGGAGGATCTCACAGTTCTCTGGCACAGCTCAGATTTAACCAAACTCCATTCAGAAAATAGTGATTTTAAAAGTAGTGTTCTTGTGTTCTTGCAGACAGACCTGACGAAGCATGAGTTCAGACTTTTTCCACATCAGCATCATGTTGTAGTTATTTCTGCAACTTTTAGATTTGTTTATTGACATTAAATCACAGATAAATCACTTTTTCCTGGCTTCATACTGAGGTATTAGTTCTGTACCAGCAGTCATCCAGACACAGTTCTTGCAGAAGGTGATGAAGTTCACTGGCTAATGTTATTAATCCAGACACGACACTTTTTTGGGAGATTCTCAGCTTTGGGTGGAAATCTGAACTCTGAGTGACCTTATCCAGGTCTTTAATGAATCACTATAATCATCCTGCTGCCTCCTTATATTTATCTGTATTTGGGTCCAAGCAGTAATTCCTGACACATTTTGTCAACATCCGTCCAGTGAAACCACAAACTCCCTCTCCACTCTCATTAGGTCTGACCCAGATTGTTATTTGAATATGATATACTACAGACGAGGAGCAAAAAAACTTTTTTTGAGCTACATTTCAGAAACTAGATGATGACCTTTAACATGAAGCCTTAAATGTGCATTCTGGCCTTCAAGTCACTCTGTGACAAGCTGTTTCATTTGGGATGCCAAAAGGCGTAACTGTGTTCAAACTGAATTTGCTGATAGTTTTGAGACTTGGCAGATACGTTGATACACGATGAGTCCTCCTCCCCTGTTTCACATGAAATTTGGGGTTTCCTTTTAATCAGACCAGAGATTGTTTCTCCAGAAAAACATCATATCTCATATTAACAAGCAGCATAAACTCTGTCTGTTGCAGCCAGACATTTTATCTGGTGAAAGTTTTGCTTAAAAAGTATGTGAATCCAGAAATGCACTCGGTGACTCTGTGATCTTGCTGGAACTATACTATATTCCACGATCAGAATTGGCCAGAAAGCTCTGGCGGCTCTGAGTCTCTCCTGAGTGTCTCTGGGTCCCAGAGCCTCCTGCCAGATTGACGTGCCCGGAACACCAGCTGGCTCCTTTCAAAGCGGTATTAATAGCCGTTCTATGTTTTCCATGTGACCCCATCTGCAAAATATTCAGCAGCTCACTCATTTTCCAGAAATGTCCTTTTTTTTCTCACAGTATGAAACTCATTATAAACTCATCTGCAACCAGCCTGACACACTTTTTGGTTTGGTTCGTCCAAATCAGAGTGAAATTGATACTTTTAGTTGGTTTTGTATTTACCCCCTCTCACAGGTGATCTCAGACTGGTTGTTGGTCCGCACCAGGGTTCATTTCAAGAGAGCAGGCCTGCAGCTCTTCTGTGTGGAGTTTGCATGTTCTCCCCTGGTCCTTCGGCTTCCTCCCACAGTCCAAAAACATGCAGCTTTTGTTTAATAAGTGACTCTTAATTGCCCATAGGAGTGAATAAGTGTGCGTGAATGCTTGTTTGTAGACCCTGCCTCTAGGCTCCAGCCCTCTGTGACCCTAATTCAGATAATCGGTACGGGATAATGGATGGATGGGAATTCTCTCTACATCTTTGCCCAAAATGCCTGTTATTTGCAGCTTTTTATCAGAATTATTGTGCCACTGAAACAGGAAACTGTTCCTGTTAAAACCTGAACACGTTTGGATGGTAAACTATAATAATCAGGTTGAGGCTTCTAAACGTTTATTGAGCCGATTGTGTGACTCACCGTGCAACCCTGCCTCCACTTACTGAGGAAAAATCACAGGAATGTTTGGATGATTTATGTGAAAAAGAAGCGGGAAGAGGAGGGAGAAGCTCAATGAAGCTGAAGGAGGAGGGAGTAAGGCATGATGGGAGGAGTGAGGAGTGAAAACAGAAGTGCAAGAGATAAGAGACGGGAAACGGAGAGGAGAAAGCTCTCTGAGGGAACTGAGAGCAGCTTTTACAATGTGGAACCTCAGCAGCTCCTGCACATGAAGGAAACTTTCCTCGCTTTCTCCTTTTTTCCACAGTTTTTGGGAGCTACTGCACTGATCTGCTTTGGAGCATATTTGTCCTGAAGTGACGCATTAACTTGTTGGAACACGAGGATAATCTGACGCTTCTTTGATGGAATTTTGGATGTTTTTCAGGTTGCAGCTGTTCTTCTAATCTAGGTCTAACCTCTAGATTCTTTTTTCCTCTTTTTTAAAAATTATTTCAATTAGTTGCGTTCTGGTCCTGCCCTGGCACTCTGACTGCAGGAATTAGTGACAGAGTGTAAGTCCGGATGTGGATTAAACTTTGTGGAGAGTTTTAAGACCCTTTGTGGGGCCTTTTTCAAGTGTTCGAAAATTAGTTTTAATATCAGAACTTTAAATCTTTACTGGTGTCTGTTTTGTAGACGCTGGTGCCTTGCTCGAGGGCACGTCTACCGTAGATGTGTGAGACAGCAGAGGATGATGTGATGATGATTTTGCTGAGAGGGAGGATAGCTGTGGCGAGTGCGTATCTGTGTTTCGTCTGTCTGCTCGCCGTGGTGTCGCAACCAGTCAGCAGACCCTGCAGCAAAGACATCATCAAGAGAGTCAAGTCCCTCATCGAAAAAGAACCGCAACTGGTAAGAGTCTGATTCTCCTTAATATTTAACCCTCTGAACCCCAACAAATCCTTTCAGGATGTTTTTGTTGCTCTTTTTACATTCTCCTCTCTGTGTCCTTGTATTTCACTCCAATATATAAAATCTATATAAAAATGTTCTGCAACTCTATGGAATCAGCACAATCATGGATAGAAGTGGGAACAACAAACATGTCTTTGTGCAGAATAACAGTCAGAATGACAGAAATCAGAAAAAAAAGAAAAAGCGCAAGTTCAATTTCTCTGACAAATTACTTTTCCAAGTGCCCACAAGTGTCCTGAATGTAGTAAAACCAGTTTCTCCACATATTCTACATATTGAAGTATTGCATATGTTTCCAGCCTCTCCTGACCTCTCCTCTCTGCTCTGTGTAAACAGCCTCTCCTGTCCTCTCCCCTCTGCTCTGTGTAAACAGCTTCTCCTGTCCTCTCCTCTCAGCTCTGTGTAAACAGCTTCTCCTGTCCTCTCCTCTCTGCTCTGTGTAAACAGCCTCTCCTCTCCTGTCCTCTCCTCTCTGCTCTGTGTAAACAGATTTTCAGTGAATATTTGTCACATGCTCGTTGGTCTCAGCAGAATCAATCATGTCTTCACAGTGTCTATGAGGAGTAGAATTTAATGTTTTTAACAGGATCTGGTTAGTGAAAACGCTTAATTTTAAATGACACGTGTAGAATAAAGAGATTCTGACACAATATCAACATTTTAAGCTTCGGTTGGGTCACTGTTTCTACAGAAACTGATCTGTTCAAGGACTATTGGTAATTTCAAACTCTGACGATAACAACCTTTAAAAAAAACATATGTATAGTCCCACCGTCTTTCAGAAAACATATTTTACCTGAAACATCATATAAAAGACTTTAAATTCAAGATGCAGCTGCAGAGTGAGATGGTTTTATGACCACAATCATTATATTGCATTTATAATGCTTCATGACTGCGCTTATAAAATACTATAAAAGTGACTTATAATGGTGCAAAAGTCTCTGATGCTCTTTACTAGTTTACACATAGTCAGGATCATAACAGATCAGACCAGTGTTAACTGGTGTCAGATTTTAATTTCAAATGGGGTCTGACTGGAAAGCTGAGATTCTTGTGGATTCGATGAGCCCAGTTTTCTTCATGTGTGATGATGTTAGTGAGTGAAACTTGAGCTCAGTGTATAACAATCACTAGAGCATTCGGAGAATGGATGGCTGAGACACTAGATTCACAATAAGGGGGGTTCTCAGCAGGATACAACACACACGTGCTGCCATACAATCGCACAAAATACACAAATTTACTAAATGTCAAAAGTTTCTGAAACCAAATCACAGCATGGATTTTTCTCTGCTGCTCTGAAGGTCTTGGAGTCTGAATGTGGGACTCTGGAGGGATTTATGACTATTTTTATTACTTCTTAATATTCTCAATATTAAAATAAGATAAACTCAGCAAATGTGTTGAACAAATAGCTGCAACAACTGAAACACAGCTGGATGTTTCTGCTTTATCACAATGTGTCATTGTTGGAGGAAAGTAAAGTGAAATGCATTTAAAAGAATCTATTGTGCATCATTAGTGATAATTAAAGAAGAGGCTGGAATGTTAATAAATAATGCTGACAGTAAGGAATAAGAACAGAACCTGTAAATATAAATCAGTTGAGATGTATTTCAAAATAAAAGTCATGTATTAGTACTTGAAATAGCTCGGCTACATTTCTGAATATTGTTATATAATTCCTGACGATGATATATGATATATGATATATTTAAATACATATCGACACTTCTGACTACATACATGATGAAAATCACTCAAGATTTTTCATGTATCAGAATTTTTAAGACATTTTCTTCACAATTTTGTGCTATTTTTTTCCCATAAGGCTCACAGCTGACATATGTTTTACTTCCTGTAAATAATCTGTTTCATCTTATTCCCATATATTTATTCATCATATATGCCATTATAAACCAGATGGAGACACTGTGTCATTTCACTGTCAGCTGATTTGTTGTAAAGTTATCAAAGAAAACAGCTTCTCATTTTCTCATGATAATGATAATGTTCTGCAGATAAGGTGTTACGGCCCCAGCCGTATAGTCTGTAGTTGTGCGTGTGTCTGTGCGCATGCGTGCGTCTGTGTGTTTGCTCCCTCCCCTCAGGCTGCTGGAGAAGGGTGATTGGAGCGTTCCGGCGACCACGGGAGCCAATCAGATTCGGCAATTAGTGAGCCACATCTTTCAAAAGGCTGGATGGAGCTTCAGTCAGGAGCGGCTGGATCTGTTGTGAACCGTCGCCCAAACCCTTGTCTGTGCTCGGCATTTCGTAGTATTGAATACTGTGTTTCATTGTAGTTGTACTTTTGTACTGTGTAACAGTACTGGGATTAGTGGTAGTTGTTATTTTGTACTGTGTAACAGTTAGAACTGACCCTGTTTTTTTGTTGTTATTTCATTTTGTCAAACCTTAAGCCTGAAGGGTCCTTTTGTTTGTATATCTTACTGCTATTTTATTTCTTATTAAAACACCTCTGTTAAAACCACTACATCTGGTTTATGTTATCTCCTTTTACCCCTTTAAGAGCTGGTGGACGTAACATAATTGGGGGCTCGTCCGGGATAACTTTAAAAGTTCCCGAGGAGGTATTATAAAAAGAGAAAAAAATTGTAGTATGATTTGTTTGGATGTGTAAAATGTGCGGAGAATGGAGAAATTTGACATTGACTCATTTCTGGCTGAGCCTTCGCTTTCACAAGTTGAAAGCTGTAGAAAAGATGATCTCATTCAAATTGCTGATCATTTACAAATTGCCTACTCCCGGCAAGCTCTCAAGAAGGAGCTCAAAGCCTTAGTTACTTGTAAATTGGTGGAACAGGGGTTGATTGAAGCATCCGCGGTGCCTGCGGGTGACACCCTGAGCGAAGGGGCTGGTAGTATCAAGGTGGATAGTGAGCCTCTCACTGGAGCTGAGAAAGGGAGTGGTGCGCGGCCGAAAGGGCCAGACACACGCTCTCGCTCAGGCTCCTCCTCGTCCTCCTCAGCAAGCTCTGGCTCCGTGAGCGAAGCCCGGCTTAAAGTCAGGCTTGCCCGGTTAAAGCTAGACGCTCGAGAAAAAGCTGAGAGCAGGGATGCCCAGCTCAAGTATCAACTTGAAATCAGAAAGCTGGAGATTGAGGCTGAAACTGCTGTCCGCATACGCCAGCTCGAGCTGGAGTCTCAGAGGGAGACTCATACGCTCACTTCGCCAACCGGTATGTATCCTCCTACCACCAGTTTAAATCACACTGCCTTTGACATTAGTAAGTATATAAGTTTAGTTCCTACATTCAGAGAGTCGGAGGTTGATTGTTATTTCAGCGCGTTTGAGCGCATTGCCTCCGCACTTAAGTGGCCACAAGAGGCCTGGCCTTTGTTAGTGCAATGTAAAATACACGGTAAAGCCCAAGAAGCTATTTCTGCGCTTCCTTTGGAGGAAAGCTTGAAATATGACAGTGTTAAAGCCGCCATTCTCCGCGCATACGAGTTGGTTCCCGAAGCCTACCGGCAGAAATTTAGGAACAGGAAAAAAGCGCCGAGCCAGACATTTAGTGAGTTTGCCAGGGACAAGGGAACCTTGTTTGATAAGTGGCTTGTGTCGAGCAAAGTAAATGATTTTGAATCTCTGAGAGAACTGCTGTTGCTAGAAGAGTTCAAAAATTGTATGTCAGATCGTATTGTTGTGCATTTGAATGAGCAAAAAGCAAATTCGCTCTCTGCTGCTGCTGTCTTGGCAGATGAATATGTTCTCACACACAAATCTGCCTTTCTTTCTGAGAAACCTCGCGGCTCCCCGGTTAGTACCGGTAATGTGTCCAAGCCTCTGAGCCAAAATAAAGTGGAGCGCGAGTGTTTTTATTGTCATAAAGCTGGACATGTTATCGCTGACTGCTTTACTCTAAAAAGAAAAGAGCAAATGGGTAAAAATGTGCCGCAGCAAAAAGGTGTCGGCTTGATAAATTCTAAAGTAAATGCTTTAGAACCCGAGTTTATTGATGACAAGCCGGATGCTTGTTTTGAGCCCTTTATTTTGAAAGGGAATGTGTCGCTACCAGGTGAGCCTGCAGATCAGCGCCCGGTGCGCATCCTGCGAGACACCGCCTGCTCGCAATCGGTCATTCTCGCCAGTGTGTTGCCTTTTTCCGACAAATCAGCCTGCGGTTATGGTGCGGTGTTGCATGGCATTGAGTTGGGTTATGTTCCGCGTCCTATGCATTACGTGCATGTCGCAACTGAACTAGTAACTGGTGTGTTTCCCGTAGCTGTTTGCCCTGCCCTCCCAATTAAAGGTGTTGCATTTTTACTGGGAAACGACATCGCTGGGGGCAAAGTGACTCCCACTTTAGAGGTGCTGGAAGTGCCGCAGCACCATGAGTCAGGTAATGTAGGCACAAGTAATGATTCTGATCTGTTCCCGTCATGTGCTATCACCCGGTCTCAGTCAATGAAAGAAAACACTGTGGCGCTGTCTGACAGTTTTCTCATGTCAGAGTTTACAGAACAATCTGAGACTGAGAGCAAACCAAAAACACCGGGTAAAGTGAAAGACAACACTGCCGCTGCCCAGGCGCGCTCGACCAGCACTACGTCACCATCGGACAGTGCGTCTCTGCCCGTCTCCAGAGAGCGCCTGTGCGCGGCGCAGGGGATGGACCCAACGTTGAAGACCTGCTTCGCTAATGTGGTGAGTGCTGACAGAGCAAGAGGTGAGCAAGTAGCCTACACGATCGATGATGGTGTTTTACTGCGTAAATGGTGTCCTCGTAGTAAGGTTGACTGTGATTGGAGTGTTGTACACCAGGTGGTTATCCCTACGGTGTATCGTTCGCATGTGCTGTCTTTGGCACATGAGAGTCCGTGGTCCGGACATTTAGGAATAACAAAAACCTACCGGCGTGTTCTCAAACATTTCTTTTGGCCTGGTTTAAAGTCTGATGTTGTTAACTACTGTCGCTCTTGTCATGTGTGTCAGATTACAGGTAAGCCCAATCAGGTTATCCCTGCTGCGCCGTTGCATCCCATACCTGCTGTAGGTGAGCCTTTTGATCGTGTTATCATAGACTGTGTTGGTCCTTTACCAAGAACCAAGGGTGGAAATCAATTTTTACTCACCCTGATGTGCGCTTCCACCCGATTCCCTGAAGCTGTGCCGCTGCGTAAAATAACATCCAGTTCCATTGTAAAGGCATTGACAAAGTTCTTTTCCACATTCGGTCTTCCGCGCACAATACAAACTGACCAAGGCACAAACTTCCAGTCAAAACTTTTCAATCAGGTCCTCCAGACATTAAACATCCAGCACGTAGTATCCAGCGCGTATCATCCTGAGTCACAGGGCGCGCTGGAGCGGTGGCACCAAACATTGAAAGCCATGCTGCGTAAGTATTGTTTAGAAACAGAGAAAAACTGGGATGAAGGTCTCCCATTCGTTTTGTTCGCTGCCCGTGAGGCTGTCCAGGAATCCTTAGGATTCAGCCCCGCGGAGCTTGTTTTTGGCCACACTCCTCGCGGTCCGTTAAAATCTCTCCAGGAGCAGTTTCTGGCATGTGAGTCTTCCGCAGAGGAAGGTGTGCTGGATTATGTATGTAAATTCCGAGAGAGATTGCATCGGGCAAATAAATTGGCAAAAGAGACTCTGTCCTCTTCGCAAAAAGTCATGAAGCGCTACTATGACCGTTCCGCTGTTCTCCGGCGTTTCCAGGTAGGTGAAAAAGTTTTGGTCCTGTTGCCGGTGCCCGGTTCCGCTCTCTCCGCCAAATTCGCCGGCCCTTACGAAGTTTGTGAGTGTTTGAGTGATACTGATTATGTTGTTCGCACCCCCGAGAGGAGGCGTAAGACTCGCGTGTGTCATATTAATATGCTTAAAAAGTATCACACGAGAGACGTGACAAAAACTGAGCCTGCCGTAATACACGGTCCGTGCGCTCTAATTGTGGCAGATTCTCAGAGTCCTCCAGAGGACTTAGTTATGCGCCATTCGGCACTTCATAGCGCTCGCTTGCCAAATTCAGAAATGTTAGCGAAACTCCCCTCAGTGTTGAGTCATCTGACGCCTGACCAGCAGCATGATGTCCGCGGTCTTATAAATGGTTTCCGGTGTTTGTTTAATGATGTGCCCACAAAAACCAACGTGCTAAAGCATGATATAGATGTAGAAAATGCTCGGCCCATTAAACAGCATCCCTACCGCGTAAATCCAGTAAAGCGGGAGCTAATGAAGAAAGAGACAAAGTATCTTTTAGAGAACGGCTTGGCTAAGCCTAGTATGAGTGCTTGGAGTTCTCCGTGCCTTCTAGAGGCAAAATCCGATGGATCACCACGGTTCATCACCGACTTTAGGAAAGTGAATGCTGTCACTGTTCCAGATTCGTATCCTCTTCCTCGGATGGAAGACTGTGTTGACAATTTGGGGACTGCTAAATTTGTGTCAAAACTAGATCTGTTGAAGGGTTATTGGCAGGTGCCTTTGACAAAGCGTGCTTCTGAAGTATCTGCGTTTGTGACTCCAGATCAATTTTTGGAGTATAATGTAATGGCGTTTGGCATGTGTAATGCACCAGCAACCTTCCAAAGGTTAGTGAATATTGTGTTGGCTGGGATTGATAATTGCAACGCCTATCTAGATGACCTCATTGTGTACACCGTAACCTGGGAGGAACACATGCAGGTCCTTACAAAGGTTTTTCGCAGGCTGGCCGACGCATCACTCACTCTGAACTTAGCAAAATGTGAGTTTGGCAAAGCTACCGTGACCTATCTTGGCCGACAGGTAGGCCAGGGCCAGGTTCGTCCCATAGAGGCTAAGATAGCTGCCATCGCAGCGTTTCCTTCCCCCTCCACCCGGAGATCTCTGAGGAGTTTCCTTGGCTTGGCGGGTTATTATAGGAGTTTTTGTAGAAACTTTTCCATTGTTGTTCAGCCCTTAACTAACCTGCTTAGCCCCAAAGTTGATTTTGTGTGGACCCAGGCGTGTCAGCATGCTTTTGAAAGCATCAAGGCTCTGTTAAGCCACGCCCCCGTGCTCGCTGCTCCTGACCTTGCTCGCCCATTTAAACTGGAGGTTGATGCAAGTGCAGTCGGAGCCGGGGCAGTTCTGCTGCAGGAGGATGTCTGTGGGGTTGACCACCCGGTGTGTTACTACTCCAGGAAGTTCAACAAACACCAGGTAAATTACTCCACCATCGAGAAGGAGGCTCTTGCTCTGTTGTTGGCACTCCAACATTTTGAAGTTTATGTTGGGTCCAGTCCCCTGCCAGTTGTTGTTTTCACAGATCATGATCCGCTCAGATTCCTTGCGCGCATGTACAATCACAACCAAAGGCTGATGCGGTGGGCGTTGATCGTGCAGGACTTCAACCTGGTAATCCGTCACAAAAAGGGTAAAGAAAACATCATTGCAGATGCCTTGTCCAGGCTTTGACTTGTTTTGTTGTTTTGTGTGTATAAACTTGTAAAATGTCAACAACCACGGGTTGTTGATTTAAGGGGAGGGGTGTTACGGCCCCAGCCGTATAGTCTGTAGTTGTGCGTGTGTCTGTGCGCATGCGTGCGTCTGTGTGTTTGCTCCCTCCCCTCAGGCTGCTGGAGAAGGGTGATTGGAGCGTTCCGGCGACCACGGGAGCCAATCAGATTCGGCAATTAGTGAGCCACATCTTTCAAAAGGCTGGATGGAGCTTCAGTCAGGGGCGGCTGGATCTGTTGTGAACCGTCGCCCAAACCCTTGTCTGTGCTCGGCATTTCGTAGTATTGAATACTGTGTTTCATTGTAGTTGTACTTTTGTACTGTGTAACAGTACTGGGATTAGTGGTAGTTGTTATTTTGTACTGTGTAACAGTTAGAACTGACCCTGTTTTTTTGTTGTTATTTCATTTTGTCAAACCTTAAGCCTGAAGGGTCCTTTTGTTTGTATATCTTACTGCTATTTTATTTCTTATTAAAACACCTCTGTTAAAACCACTACATCTGGTTTATGTTATCTCCTTTTACCCCTTTAAGAGCTGGTGGACGTAACATAAGGAGTTAATTATCTTGTAATCTCGAGATAATGCTTTTAAAGAAATCACTGCAATTAGGTGAGCGACAAAGGACTCCTCCTGCTTCTAAATAATCCAGTAAAAAATGCTAAAACGCTGCTAGAAGTCACCAAATCTGAGAAATGCAACTGTTTTATCTGAGTTTCAGTATCTTTCAAAACTGTTTCTCCTGTCTGTCTGTCCGTCCGTCCGTCCGTCCGTCCGTCTGTCAGATCTCCCTCAGAAAACAGATCATTAAATACAGATTCAATAAATAAAAATAAGAAATGAAGCTCGGCCGTTTGTCTTCCAAACATAGTTATAAGTTATTAGTTCAAAGGTATAATTACATAACTTATAACTATAACTTATAAGACACATTTAAATATTTTATGACTGCATCAGGGAGTTGTTTATACATGTTTATGAGTGTAGTCAGTGTGTTATGATAAATTTGGAATGCACAAGAGATGTTTGTTGGATACAGAAACTTGTAACTTGTCGAGTTGAAACTTGTCGAGCTTCTCAGATCAGAAGTTAATTGCTTATCTTCAAAAAGATGCAGGAATGATCCCACAGTTATGATCCAGCACGTGATTATGGGTGGAGTTTTACTGAAGTAGTATAATATAATATTTCATAACTGATTTCAACATTCATGCAGATGTGGAAAGAGTGGATTCAGATATTTCAGAAATGTTGAATACACAAGATATGACCAAATACTAAAATACTCATTAATATCTTGACAATATTATCTTGTGGGAACAAGATATCCTTTGATATCTTTTTATATAAAATTCCAGCAATTTAGATTCATAAGTGGAATAATAAGACACTGATTGAATCTAGAAAAAGTCACTCAGTAGAGTTCAGCACATCCTGCACAGCGTCATCGCTCTGATAAACCAGAATCCATTCAGAAAACAGTTGTTTTAACAGCAGTGTTCATATGTTCTTGCAGACATATCTGACAAAGCATGAATTTAGACTTTTTCCACATCAGCATTGTGTTGTAGTTATTTCAGCATCCTTTAGATCAGTTTATTCACATTAAATCACAGATAAATCAATTTATCTTTGCTTTGCACTGATGTGTTAGTGCTGTACAGCAGTCATCCAGACACAGCTCCGGCAGAAGATGTAATTCTGAGCTTTGTGAATCTCCAGATCATGACCCAGTAGTGAGAGAAATTTTCTGCAGACAGACAGCCAGACACATGACCTCCTCCAGCTGAAAAATAACAATGACGAAGCAGCCCAGATATTCAGTCACTTCGTCTCTAATATGCTCCAAAAGCACCAGTTCTTTCATTTCCCAGATGCAGATTCCTAATCATATATATACATATATATATATTTTTTATATATATATTTTAAAATAAAGTGTACAAATAAAAGTTGTGTAGACTATACAAATAATGTTAATAAATAAACACTGAAGCACATGAAAAGGCTGGATGATTATGTTCACTATGTGCATGTACACATGTTTAAATACAGTGTGCCAGGTTTTTACAAAAAAAATAAAAATAATGTTTACTGGATGCAGAGGATGTTTTGGTTTCTCATGCTGCTACGCCTTGCTGCATCCCTCTGTCACTCTGCAGGAACACGTGCTCGCTGCTGGAACAGCTTGTTAGATAACAACTGTTTCATAACGATGAGTCCACAGGGCATCAGGCACGAGCAGGGTGTGTCTTCAGGCTCCGAGCCTTCAGCTGAAATGATGCGTTTTATTAGTTGGATCAGACTTTTGTCTTCATCTCTGGCAGGCTGAACTGTGGCTTGTTAGCATGATAACTGTATGAGTATTGGTTTTGGCACTAGATTATAAGTGCAAGGACCACCAAAGTTTTTACAGTTCATCCTGAGGAGAACATGAAGAACATTTTATCACAATCCGTCAGAGGTCAGATAATCCTCAGGGGAACATCACTGTCTGTTCAATATATAATGGGAATCCATCCAATAGTTGCTGAGATATGTAAAGTATAATTATCATATGACATCATGAAATTTGACTATTTCAAACATGTCATTAACAATGAGACAAACTACTTGTTTAGGTTTAGGCACTGAAACTAAACTGCTCAAAATGTTTGGAAATATTATTTCAATTATTCAATTATTTCTCCTCTTTAATAATACTAATTGGTGTTGTCTTATATATGGTTGGATAGCCTGATTAGTCACTGTTACAACAAGGTACAACTTGTAAGGATCGTGCATTTATGGAATAAGCAACACAGCTAAACTTGTGAGGAGTGCCCAAAACAAATGTGCCAAAACCCCCTAAAGCAGTGGTCTCCAACCTTTTTAAGCCCAAGATCCCTGACCTCCACCTTGGTGAGAGGCAAGATCTACCCATTGAAGTGTTGAAAGAAAAAGACAGCCCAGATTGTACTTCCAACTTGACGCCTTTTATTCAGGCTAATTGTATTTCAATTACATGAAATGCTTTGGTCCAACGTTCAAATTAATGCAACAAAGAAAACACTGTAACTAGCATATCAAACTGGCCATAGCTTCAATTCTAACACATCAACTTCAATTTTAAGTTATTCAATTTCATTTTAACACAAAAAGAAAAGGTACGTGGAATTTGTGGAATTTTCCACTTATGAGGACAGTACTTTGTTTATGATAGACAAGCAGATCATTTCAAGTGTTATGCTTATCCACTGAAGCTTCATTCAAGTCACATTAATATCAGCATTTAAGAAAATAGAACTGTAATGCTAACAAAATTCTCAATGCAATTAGGCCAAGTAGCTTTATGTCCAACACAAAAAATAAAGGTGTGGCCTATTTCCTTTTGTATGAGGTAAGAAGGCACACACACACACACGCAAAACACACTAACAGTGAGCAGATCACATGCAGTGTTATGCTTATCCACTCAAGCTTCATGCAAGTTACATAACATCGGCATTTTAGAAACTATATATCAATAAAATGTATTATTATTATTAAAGCAGAACTGTAATTGTGTTTTAACAAAATTCTCAGTCAGTGTAAATAAGCTCAGTGCAGTTATGTACCATCTTATGTATCGTCACTTTTCACATTTCCATCAGATGTCAAAACTGGCATGTTACTCAACCAGGTTAGTGAGATGGCTGTGACTGAATACTGTCTGTGAGTGCTTTGTAGTTTGGCTCATAGCTACTGACAGCTAGTCTGAGACAGTCTGTGAGGTGTTTGTCAGTAAGGCGGCTCCTGTACTTTGATTTAATTATTTTCATCTGTGAAAATGCCATTTCACAGAGGTAAGTGGACCCAAAGTAGGCACTCACTCTTAGTGCACATGAGGTGAGGAGGGGAAACTTCTCCCTGCTGACAATTCCCCAAAAGTTACTGTCCCGTGCTCTTGCTTTCAGCTCAATGTCATTTTGCAAATCAACCATCTCCATGTCAACCCCACTAGGCAGAGCAAATACCTGCTGAAATCTGCCTGATACCTGTTCCACATCGATGGTCAGGAATGGGTTTAAGACGAATGCAGCAACATCTTCCATGACGTCTAATTCAGCAAAACGCCGACTGAACTCTGCTGCCACTTTGTCCAGGTGAACACAGTACTGCTCAGGGTGAAAAGCGTCCTTGTCACCGATGGCCTGTGACATTTTCTCCAGGTTGGGAAAGTGTGTCAGCCTCCCGTTTTTCTCAGCTGTGTGTTCCAAACACCGAGCTTGGCCTTGAACGCATTCACTGCGCTTATCATGTGGGGCAGGTGTCGGTCTTTCCCCTGGAGCTCGTTGTTCAGTGCGTTCAGTTTTGCCGTCAGGTCTGTCAGAAACCCCAGGTCCAGCAGCCACTGATCATCTGACAGCTCCTCATGCTCCTCGTTCCTTGTCTCCAGAAAAGTCTTTATCTCGGGCAGCAAATCGACAAATCGCTGCAGCACTTTGCCGCGACTCAACCACCGGACATCAGCGTGGAGGAGTAGGTCTCCGTACGCAGCATCGAGCTCATCCAATAACACCTTGAATAAGCGGTGCTGAAGCGCTTTTGCTCTAATCGAGTTGATCAGTTTAACCACCAGAGTCATCACTTGAGAAAAGTTCACGGCCTTCCCCGCCAAGGCCTGCTGGTGAATGACACAGTGGTAATTCACGAAGTCAGGAAAATCCTGGTCATTACGGCACAGAGCAATAAATCCAGCGCGCACACCACGCATCGCTGGGGCTCCATCAGTTGTAATTGCCACCAGTTTGTGATTCGGGATGTCATGATCACGAACATATTTTTTAAACGCGTTGTAAATATCCTCACCTCTCGTTCTCTCCTTTAAGTGCAAAAGAGTAAGGAGATCCTCTTTTGTTGTAGAGTCCGGGAACGCCATCCTAACAAATACAACAAGCTGAGCTGTGTCCATTACATCCAGGGATTCATCAAACTGTAGTGAAAAATATTCACAGTGTGACAAGTCTTTTAGCACTTGTCGATCCACGTCCCCTGACAAATCCTCGACCCTCCTCGCCACTGTATTGGGCCCAAGCTGGACACTGCGGAGCGCAGTTTTGATGTCGTCTTTGTTTT
This sequence comes from Centropristis striata, assembly GCF_030273125.1. Lineage (NCBI taxonomy): Eukaryota > Metazoa > Chordata > Actinopteri > Perciformes > Serranidae > Centropristis > Centropristis striata. Next base: position 25,915,105 of record NC_081520.1, read on the forward strand.
TGAAGCCGTTGAAAACCGTCTCTGCAGTGATGGCCATTGCCTCCTTGAATAAATCACCATCTGTAAAAGGCTTCTTGTGTTTAGCCAAAAGGTGACTAATTCGGAATGAAGCTTCAGTTGCGGCCTTATTTTGAGTAGCAGGTTTTGTGAAAAGCGACTGCTGGGCCTTCAACCCCGCTTTCAGCTCAGCAACTTTCCTAGCGCGGATTGCGCTCTTCGGGGAAACTGTCTTTGAATTTGTCGTGGTTGGTGTTGTGGTGCCGCTCCAGATTTCTTCTTTTAGACAGCGCTAGAGTTTGGTGGCACAGCATACAAACACACTTGTCTTTCACCATGGTGAAAATAAATTCCTCTTCCCATTCCTCATGGAAATGATACGTTTTCAATTTCTTTCTCGGAGCCTCCGCCATGCTAGCTGACAACATTGCCGTATATTGTTATTTTGCGACAGTTAATGTGCCAGTATCCTTCTTTGATATTATTGGTCAATTTAATGCCGCCTGTTACGCTCCAAAAATACAAGGACTGGATCAGATAAGATAGAGAGAAAAGAGAGGCGCTTGCAAAACTGAACATTAATCAGCCATAATGTATTTGTGTAATCATTTCTCTATTATTTTCGGGATCTACAGTAAATGTTTCAAAGATCGACCAATCGATCGCGATCGACGGGTTGGCGACCACTGCCCTAAAGTATCTCCTGTTGGTGCTACAGTTGTTAGACCTGATTGGTTCCTGATTGACAGCACTTGTGTGGATGGGTCCTGAATTTGTGTGTTCTCCAAAATCCCCAGCAATATTCTCCTGTATTTGTTCTTGGTCAACTTATTATTGAGTGGGCTTGTAAGGGAATATACATATCATATATTCTATCCACCGGGCTTCTTCTTCTTCCATTTCTTCCGTGTTTTTTTCAGTCGACTACTCCTCCCAGAGTTTTGGTCACACATGCATTAACGAGGTATCAAATCAACCGGCTCGGCCATGACAAGTTTCCTTAGACTTTTCTAAGGGTTTCGTCAAATGGTTTTCAAATTTTCGGCAAAAACACTCCAAAAAATGCCCCCCAAAGTTACCTTATGGAGAGGCTAGAGTGGATGACATCATAGCTAGAGTGGAGCGGGAGAGAAAAATTTGTCAAAAAAATCAAATTTGGAAGCTGCGCACGAGGCCGCAGATGCCACTCTACAGAAATAATGTATTCATAAAAACGTAGGAAAATTTGTCTTCTTACTCTGAAGAAGACAAACAAAAAAGACAATGGTCTGGTTAAGCTGTCAGAGTTATAGTTTGGGTGTAGGATGCACAGATGCACCACCAATACGCACCCACAGCCTCATAAACCGCCATGTTAAAAAGGCAGGAAAATTTCTGGAGGAAAGCAGAGGTACCAGTTCCTTCTGATTCCTCTGAAAAAACAATTTCTTTATTTTACTTCACATGTATGTAGACGTTCAGGAAGAACTCAGGATGCTCAAAGTGAAGTTTAAAGATACAAGCTACGGTTTGGCCAAAAATGCTTTCTGTAACTTTCAGCTGTTTTTCTCTCTCTCTCAGTGGCGTCAAATGGCACAGGAACAGCTGCAGTTGATTGCTATGCTTTGGTTGACTGTCAATAATACATGTGGGCATTTCAGCAGAGGGGATGCACACCACACTTTCTGGAGGAAATGCAGTTTATTTCTTACGCCCTTTCACAATATTTCTAAGCAAACTGTCAATGGTATATTTTTAAAAGCCTATTTGTTCTCTCATATGAACACACATGTTGAAAGCTTGATCTGTAACATACCTAAGCAACAGTAGAGATAATATATTGTAAACTACTCAGCAGTGTCAATAATGTATGGGTGAGAGTCATGGGCCAGAGTCAAGCACACTCAAAATTTCTTTAGAAATGTCCTAGTTAAACTTACTGTTGATGTGACACAATGATTATCAAGAAAATGTAAAAAAAAATGCACTTAATATCAAAAAGGTTGCTGAACCCTGATTTAGTCTGATCTCTTCTTCTTTTAGAGGGAGTTGAACTGCACACTGTACACGCCAACTGCCGAGGACTTCCGGGTACGAGTCTTTACTCTCTAAATGTCCTATTGTCCTCACAAGTCACTTCCTAAGAGACTCAGGTCCTCCACTGCTTTCATCACCAATAAAACATCAGTAGAAGTCAAAACATTGTGTGAGTTCAGACAGAAATTAAACAAAAGAGAAGAGACAGAAACTACCAGGAGGAAATATATCAGGGGTCAATTTAAAGCTGAAATGGGAACTGTGCATTTCATTTGTAACCACAGCGGGAAAAAAAGTTTATTCCTGATAAAAGCAGACTGCTGGTTAATGATTTCAACTCTGATATGATGTTTTTATAACCTTTAGTACCTTCAAAAGTACCAGATGGACTCATGAACCGGTAATTCCTTGGTTAAAATGCAGCTTCACAAATCAAGAAGCTCTTTGACCCACTGTGAAGCTTTGGCGACCCTAGTGGGGGCCAGGACCCTCAGGTTGGGAACCAGTAGCCTAAATAAAACAACAGATCTGTTGGAGATTTATACTTTGATGTAGTGTCATAATTAAACTTAGTGAGAAACTTAAGGTTGATGTGACACACTGATAACCAAGAAATTGTAAAAATGGCATCAAAAGGTTGCTGAGCCCTGATGTAGCTGTTCTCTTCTTCTTTTAGAGGTGGTTGGACTGCAGACTGTACACGCCAACTGTCGAGGACTTCCGGGTATGAGTCTTTACCCTCTAAATGTCCTGTTGTCCTCACATGTCCCTTCCTAAGAGACTCAGGTCCTCCACTGCTTTCATCAGTAGAAGCCAAAACGGACAGAAATAAAACAAAAGAGAAGAGACAGCAACTACCGAGAGAAAGCCAATCAGGGGTCAGCAACCTGAGGCACAGCGGTTAACTAATGACACACTAGCAAAAACGGCGGCAAGAGAGTTTTTTGAAAATGTTGCAGAACTCTCTCTGCATGCTGAATCACATTCAACATTTTGTAAATGAGTGAATGTAATTTATAGCAGTGCACTGAAACGGGAACTGTGGATTTAATCTGTAACCACAGCGTGGTGTTACATCTGATATGATCTTTTCAAAACCTTTAGTACCTTCAAAGCTGCCAGATGGACTCATTCCCTGCTGCTCTTTCAGTCAAGCTTTACATCCTTAAAATCAAGAAGCCCTCTTGACCCCCTTGGGTGAACCTAGTTGGGGCTGGGACCCTCAGGTTGGGAACCACTGGCCTAAATAAAACCACAGATCTGTTGGAGATTTATAGTTTGAGCTAGTGTCATAATAAAAAAACATATTGTTAACCCTTACTGTTGATGTGGCACAGGCTTGCTGACCCCTGATGTAAATGTTTAGATTACTCAGACATTAATATAATTCTTCATCTGGAGACAGTTTTTTTGAAGATACAAGTTGTTGTATCAAGTGTACAAGTGAAGTTACATACGTACATACAACATTCTTACAGTTGTGACTCCACATTTATTCAGCTGTAAGCAAAAAGCAACACATACTCATCTGTCACACTCTGTGTATAAAACCACTTTTACAGGAAACAAATCCAGCTGCAGACAGAGTGAGGACTCGTTTCCATTTCAAGATGTAAACACAATGTCACTCAAGGGTTACAAATATGTATATATGCAGTTTTGCAGGAGATGGGATACTTTATTAACATGGATCACACAAATCACAAAAGATTGGTACTTCCTGCAGCTGCATGTTTCAGTCTCCATCCTGTTGCAAAAGATTGTAAACAAAGGCTTTGACTGGGTCCCTGTTTTTATGGATACTACCAGCCGGTGCATTCATTTAAAACAATTTAACTGGAACTAAACAACTCCGAAAAAGAAACATTATTGCAGTCAATTATTTTTCCTCTTTAATAATACCAACGGGTGTTGTATTTTATATTGTTGTAAAACCTGATTAGTCAGCTTTACAGCGAGATACAGCTTGTAAAGATCCCCTGCAGTATTCTCTTGTGCTGCAGCTGTAAGGCCTCGTTCAGACTGCCAGCCAAAATCCGATTTTTAGCCCATCCAGATTGGAACTGGATGACTCTTTTGAAGTCTGAACAGTCACAAATCACATGAAATCTGATTTTTGCGACTGGATCGAAACCACCTTCGGGAGGTAGTTTCAGATCGCATTTGGACAGATGGGTCTCAGTCTGAACCGCTCCAAACACTCAGATCGGTTTTGACTGTCCGTGACGTCACTCTACGCGGCGTAGCGCCGGCAGCGCGGAGACGAGATGTCCACCGGCAGCCGCGCCCGGCTCATGCGGCCCGACGGGGGCGTCCATCCTCCCGGTTTCTTCCCTGGTGCGTCTGAGATGTTCTGCACCTCTACTGGACAGTGATAGGGCCAATATACTGAGGTGACCTGCCTCCCTCATGTTTGTTGTTGTTGTTCTTGTCGCTCTGACGCCGTTACTATGGCAACCTGTCAGATCAGTCAATAATGTGGCCCAGTCTGAACAGAGTCATATCCGATTTGGACACTTGCTAAAAATAGTGTGGACAGTCAGCTCTAAAAATCGTATTTGAGTAGGAATCTGATTTGAATCAGATTCGCCTGCAGTCTGAACGCGGCCTAAGACCTGATTGGCTTCTGATTGACAGCACCTGTGTGCATGGGTCCTGCAGATCTGTTGAGTGTGCGTGCTCCACAGGCCGACTGGAAGCTGCAGCACTATTTGGTGTCAGCCCTGGTACCATTTCCAAAGACCAAATTCTGTGAGACTGGTCGAGTCAAAGATGTTTTCCTTATTCCTGTGGGAGAGTGCAGTCATCCAATCCACCAGGAAGCTCAAAACAAGGGTGAACTCCAATAGGAGACTATTGCAGAGGGTTTTGGCACATTTCTTTTGTGGTCTACCCACACGTTTGGCCGTGTTGCTCATTCCAAAGAAGCATGAAATACAACACCAATTAGTATCATTAAAGAGAAGAAATAATTGACTGAAATAACGTTCCAAACGTTTCTTGAGGAGTTTTTCTTAGTAGTTGCCCATTGTCAGAAATGTACACCATGGTATAAAAAGTCTTAAATCTGTTGTCTTCATGATGTCTCTCTCTCACCCGTCTCTCCCTTTCACCGTCTCTCTCTCTCTCGCTCTTCAGCAGAATTGCCCCCGCTCCACCCTGAAATGTTTTGCTGATGAACTTCAAGTCCTCATCGAGGAGTGGGACCTCCACAGATTAAAAAAATTAAAACTGAACACCAGGGTCGAAAATCTGGCACTAACTTTAAACCAGGTAAGAAGACAAGAAAGGAGAGACACAATCACAGTGATTTATCTTTAATCACATTTGTGTAGAAATAGGTTGAGCTTCTTCACATTTTGAAATTATATCCACCCATCTTCTTGTGATCCAGCAATAACATGATAACTTAACAATATATTTAGCCGTGGTTTTATGATATCAATAGCCTGTAATTGGTACATATAATAATAGAAGGTTACTAGGCCACAAATAAGATTAATAATTTGCCTACAGCACCAATCATTCAATAATTTGGACTAATAGAAGCATATAAAGAAGAAAAACAAGGGGACTAAATATTGAACCTTGCGGGACACCACAGAAATGTAAAAAGAGGTGAATAAATGATAATGATATGATAAAATATGTAATGAATTTCTTAAAAATCTTCAGAGAGACTAATTGATTAGAAGATTGGCAGAGAAATAATTAATTATTTTGATCAAAATTAAAAATGTCAGAAAAAAATGTCGTTTTCTCAAATTCTCCTTTGGCTTTTTGTTATTTCAAATCATATTAAACTGAATATCTTTGGTTAGTTTACGATATCAGCACCAGCCAGGTGCAGCATATAAGAGGGAAATAAAAAGGGTCCGAGTATTGAACCTTGAGGGACACCACAGAAAAAGGTGAATAAATTATGTAAATGTTTTGACATACTGAAATCTTTCAAATGCTTCAGGAATATATTGTTTCATATTTAAAAAGGCTTATTTATTACCCAAAATAGCTTCTCACTGGAGTTATTATCAGAAAACCATGAGGAAATAATGCATTTGTTTGAGACTTGTTTTTTGTTGGTGTTTTTGTGTGTGGGAGTTAACAGTGTGTCTCAGTAATGTGTTTTTACAACATCAAAGAAGAAGAATTACCAGGAAATCCTTGTTATGAAAAATGAACTCCATCCTTTTGCCATGTGCCGACATTTTAGAATTAAATAATTTCAGAAAGCTTTGATTTAGCCTTTCCATTGCTGGGAAACTCATTATCAACCAGATCACACTTTTAAACCACATACAAGTTACTCCACAGAGCAAGTAAAATCTCAGTTGGTGGTGAAACAGAAAAAGAGAAACAGATGAGATGTTTCCTTTACAGCCAGATGTTGGTTCGTGTTGTCTTCAGGATCCAGCTGTTGTCTCCTGTGTTTTACTTTCCCTGCACACTCTCAGTCTTATAAAATCAGTAGATCTGGTTTTTGAATGCTGATAAGTGGGCTTTTATGATTTTTTAAGAAAACATTTGCAGCCTAATTTAATTATTTACCATGACATGTTGGAATCTTTTTTTCAGCACAACCTCCCTTATATGACCTGATAATCAATTTTTAACTTTGACTAACTCGATCAACATTTAGAACCCCCAAAAAACAAAAAATCTGATTTTGAAAGTGATATGTATTTAACTTTCAGAACACAATCATGCTCAATGAAGACTTTTAAATGTTGGTTCCAAATCTTACATCTAAGAGATAACATGAGGAGAATACTGTGGATTTTTTCTTCTTCCTCTCCCGGACGCAATTTCGTCCCGCTACTAGTCCTACAACTTGAAGAGTTGCAGGACAAATTATATATCAAAACGTGCGGTTTGATCGGGATCGGTGTGCCATTACTTTTCTCGACAGAATACAAATTTTTCGCAATGTAAGTCACAGACACAAGTCTTGTGTATCGGTGTATTAATCCACGTTTCGATAGGTCTTATAGTTTTTTATCAATCCCTGTTCAATGATGTTCAATAATTTTCGGAGAAATTCTGAGATTATAATGGGTGTGTATTGCACGGAATGTTCGTGTCAAAAAATAAATTTGAAAACTGTGCTCCAGGCCACAAATTCCACTCTACAGAAATAATTTATACATAGAAACGTAGGAAAATTTGTCTTCTCCCTCACAATTCTCTGGTAAAGCTGTCAAAGTAATAGTTTGGGCGTAGGACGCACAGATGCGCCACCAACACGCACCAACAGCCTCATTGGCTCTCATATTAAAAACGCAGGAAGATTTCTGTAGAAAAGCATATTTAACAGTTTTTCAGATCGCTCTTACAAAGCTATTTCTTCATTTTTCTTCACAAAAACATATGTAGCTGTTCAGGAAGAACTCAGGACGCTCAAAGTGAAGTCGGATCAATGACTGTATTATGGTTTTGCCAAAAATGCTTTCTGTTCGAGGCCAGAAATTCCAGTCTGTCTACCTCTGGCTGCTGTCACTGTGCCGGAACATTCTACAGTGGCAGTTAATTCTGTTGATTGCTCTGCTCTGATTGGTCGACCACAAAGCCTTTGATCCTTTCATCCTTTGATGTATCTCTCACAGAAAGTGAGAACCAGACCCCCACACACACACACACACACACACACACACACACACACACACACAAACACACACACATACAGGTAACTTTATGTGATTACAGTTACAGATACACACATGCGCGCACACTCCTCCAGATACACATGCTTCACACACACACACACACACACACACAGGCAACTTTATGTGATTTTAGTTACACACACACACATGCACACTTAAGCGCGCACACTCCTCCTAACACACGTTTCACACACACACACACACACACACACACACACACACACACACACACACACACACACACACACACACACACACACACACACACACAGGAGGTTTGAGGTTGAAAGGGCATAGGTTGCTGTATAAATAAATACTTGAAAAGGAATGCTTGTTGTAGGTGCGCTCCTTGTATATACAGTTGAAACCAGAAGTTTACATACACTATATAAAAAGACACATATGCTTTTTTTTCTCACTATCTGACATGAAATCAGACAATCACTTTTCCTGTTTTAGGTCCGTTAGGATTACCAAAATTATTTCTATTTGCTAAATGCCAGAATAATGAGAGAAGGATTTTTTTAGACAATTTTTTATTACTTTCTTCAAAGTCAGAAGTTTACATACACTAAAATGATTATGCCTTGAAACAATTTGGAAAAGCCCAGATGATGCTGTCATGTCTTTGGAAGCTTCTGATAGGTTTATTGACAACATTTGAGTTAATTAGAGACACACCTGTGGATGTATTTTAAGGCACACCTGAAACACACTGCCTCTTCAGGCATCTGTAAATTGCACCCAAGGATGAACCAGACTTGTGCAAGTCCACACTTCTCTTCCTGATATCTTGGTTGATTTCTTTTGACTTTCCCATGATGTTACACAAGAAGCAGTGTGTTTCAGGTGTGCCTTAAAATAAATCCACAGGTTTGTCTCTAATTAACTCAAATGTAGGAAATTTTGTAGTTCTATATTTTATACTAAATATATCTGACCGTATCTCCAGTTTTACTTGGCCGATCATCAAACACAAACTGGCCTCATGGCAGGGTATTTTCTGGGCATAAATATATAAACATTGGATAAAGCAAATTTTATTTGGTGATAAATTAGATTTCAAGTTTTTGACTTTTATCATTTCACAAATCAGAGGGTTTTTTGTTGTTGTCATTTTTATGTCTTTTTGGTCATTTAGGTAGTTTTTTTGTCATTTTACTTAATTTTCTTTGGTAATTTTGTGTTTTTTATGGGGGTTTTTTGCTAATTTTTTGTCGCTATTGGTACATTTTTTGCTGGTCTTGTCTGTCTTTTTCAGTTTTACTTGTTCTATCTTCATCAAACAAAAACTGGAGCTGATGGCAGCTTCAGGTCTGACAGCAGGAAGTCATGAAGAAATCATGTGATTTGATCCGGAGGGTTGAGAGGATATATTGGACTTTGAAGCTCCAGAGAAGATAATGGCATCATATAAAACCAGAAGACCTACATAATCCACTGATACCATGGCATGATGTCTTATCAGGAGGAGTTGCTCATGTTGCTTGTGTTTAACGTCGGGTTAGAAAGACTTTTTGAAGAATCTGAAAGCAACTTCATGACATTTTGTAGTATTTGTGAGTTCAAAAGCAGCTTCTTCCCTATTTGTTTATATATATATATATATATATATATATATATATATATATATATATATCAGTATTTCATCTGCATTCATGCACACATCAACCATAATACCTGCTGAAGGCAGATTATTAATATTTGAACTGAAGAGGAGAGGATCTAAGGTCACTAGGTGACCACAGCCCTGTGTTGATCAACCAGAAGGAAATTGAACAAGTGTGCACATTCAAATACTTGGGACTGTACTTCGATTCTCAGCTCAGATGGACAGATCAGGTAAAGCATGTATGCTCAAATTAAGTCAGCGTCTGCACTTTTTACATAGACTCAGGACTCATAGACATAGAGTCAGCTACATGGTGTTAATAAGGAGATTATGTTGTTGTTCTATAGGGCATTGACTGAATCACTTATAAGATATGTAATTACAACTTGGTTTGGTAACCTGCCTTGTAGAACCTGATAATGTAATAAATTCCCGTTAATGTAATAACCCTGTTAATGTAATAAAAATCTGCACTTGAGTCCATTGAAAATGTAATAAAACCTGATAATGTAATAACTTCCCGATAATGTAATAAAGTGCATTTCCCAATAATGTAATACACTTTTTACCAATAATGTAATAAAGTATTACATTAATGGGAGGTTATTACATTATCAGGTTAGCCTTCATTTCGCAAGTCCTGATAATGTAATAATTCCCCAATATTGTAATAATTTAACAGCAGACCACCCATTACTTGGTTTCAAGTGGTGATACTGTGTAGGCAACTCTAGCTCAAGAGCTCTAGCGCCACCAACAGGTCAAAGTTGAATGTTTATTAACTTTTGACCAGTTCATCCGTTTTTCTCAAAGGATGTATCACTGAAACCCTTGGGCCAATCCGAGCTCAATGCATCCTCAATGGGGTTTTTCGGCCATATTGGATTTTCCGCCATCTTTGATTTGATCAAAAACTTTTAAAAGGCCTTCTCTAAACTTGGCCCAGATGATCTTCCGACCATGACACACAAATGCATTCAACATCTTCTTGAAATTCAAAGGCACTTGGCTGTGACAGCCAATCAAACTTGATGGTGAGGTCGCCAATCCGGAAGTAAGCCCATTTCTCAGTAACCCTTTAGCAAATCTTAACCAAACTTGGTACATATGACATCATGACATCATCATATGACCCAAAACATCTGGTGACCTTTGACCTCTAGGGGGCCACATATTCTGTCCAATCTTCATGAAACTTGGCATATGATCTTCATACCAAGTTGAACAAATGTGTCAAACAGCTTTTTCAAATTCAAAACCATTTGGCTCTCTGACAGCCATGATAATCTTGAGTACAGTATTTCTAGAATGCATTGGTGCAAGTGATTCAAATTTGGTATGAGTGTTTGTAGGGACTTAAAGATTAATTGATTTGATGATAAAGGTCAAAGGTCTCTCCTTATATGTCCTCGATGCACATGTTTCAAATTAAGCAGCTAGCTCAGTGAGCTCAGCAACATAGCAACATTTTAGCCAGTATATTGCATCCACTCTAGTTGTTTCTAGTTGTTATTAATATTACTACTATTATCGTCTTTAATCATCTCCAGTAATATATTATTACTACTAATACGAATAATCAAAAATATAGTATTACATTACAAGTATTGCATTACCTACATAGTTTTTCTAACTACATGCTGGTACCAAAGGCTCATCGATAGCTGTCCAGTGTATAAAGTCCCTTTTATTATTATAAATGTATTTTATATTCTATATTAACCTGATAATGTAATAACTTCCCATTAATGTAATACTTTATTACATTATTGGTTAAAAGTGTATTACATTATTAGGAAATGCACTTTATTACATTATCGGGAAGTTATTACATTATCAGGTTTTATTACATTTTCAGTGGACTCAAGTGCAGATTTTTATTACATTAACGGGGTTATTACATTAACGGGAATTTATTACATTATCAGGTTCAACATGCCTGTAAAACAAAAAGCACAACTGCAGAATCTGATTGGACGGGCGGTAAAAGATAATCGGTGTGCCACCCCATCCTCTCTCCAGGAAATCTTTGAGGAGACGGTGAGGAGGCAAGGCCGCAAAATCGCTGGTGATCCAAATCATGTTCTCTCCAGCGAATATGAGTTGTTGCCTTCACGAAAAAGGTATAGGGTACTAAACTGCAAGTTAAATAAATACAATCTGTCCTATGACCTACTACTGACCTATCTCCATTAAATTATTAAATAGTGCAAGATAGTGTGTGTGAGTGCCTGCATATGATTGACAGATTCATAAAGAGATTTGCAATAAAAACAATGGTATAGGGAAGTGTAATAGAATTAATGATGTTATATGGGTATATGGGCAATAGGAAGACAGTGTGTAATAGTGCAAATGAAGAGTATGTGTGTTCTGTGCTGATATGAATTCATGCGATATGTAAACAGATTTCCTTTTGTGTGTGTTTGTGTTCTGTGTTTTGTGATGTGCTATATGTGAACATGTGACATTCTCTTGTGTCCAAAACAAATTTCTCCTAAGGGAGACAATAAAGCAACTTACTAACTAACTAGAATAGAGCCCTGGGGCACTCTGGTGTCCTTTAACAACTCTTTAAGGTATAACTGTTTCTCTTCTCCCATGCAGACGGACCCAGAGTGTCTTCAGTGTGAACTTCTGAAGGAGGAAAACGCAAAGAAGTTCCTCCAAAGTCTTCAAGAAACTATTGAGATGGCGAACTTGCGTGGCTGCCCCTGATGCTGCCTATAAGGACTTTTAAAGGACACTTATATTGCCTGTTTTCCTCTTCATGAACTTTTCATTTCGCCTGAGCACAAATAAAGTGCATGATGTCTGAGCATCCCGGTGGCATTTCGTTTACTCAACACTCTATGTGGCTATTACCTGGCATGTTTTTTGGGTCCGACCTCAGTCGAGGTTCCAGGCGAGCTGAGCTTCAAGGTGGAGTTAAAACACTGCAGACCAGCTATCGGTTGGAGAAAATCACTAGTGCAACATCCTGCTCAAACCTGCATTTTTTAGTAGCCAAGCTACCATCAATAGAGGCCGCAGTTTTTTTATTCGCTCAATACAGACTTTAAATGTTGATGCAGCACAAATATGTTGTATAATTGACGAAGTGCAGACACTTTCGTAAGAAATCATACAAAGCCATTAATGAGAATATGTTGTTTGGTGATTAGAACAGCAGCTCGCAGTAAGATTAGTAAGTTAAATGTGGAAAAGGTGAGCATTTTCTGCATATTTTTCATTCATATGGGTGAAGAGATAAAATGCAGAGAAGAAAAACATGGAGGAAGAATCTGTGTGATCACGTTGTAATGCAAATCCAGATTTGGACAAATGGAGCGAAGCCTGCACTGATAAGAACAGCGCAGCTCATGCAGAGTGTGTCTGTAAAATGCTCTCACAGTTTTACATATTGGTCTGTTTTTAATAAGTGCAGTATGTCTGTTTAATTTAAATTGACACTTCATCTCACAGTTCATCCAGGGGCAGCTTCAGCACATTGAACTGAAATCTTCTTGCTGCTGCAGCTCTTTTCATGAAAATTAGCAGCGTGTTTCCAATTTGATTCCTGAGTTTATCTTATATTCAGCCTTGTTCTTCACTGCCTTTTGTTGTTGCATTGCTGTATTTATTGTGAAATCACTGGCAGGAATGTCAGTTGTGCAAAAGACAAATAAAATAGAAACCTATAACTGAAACATAACTCCATGGTCATTCTCATGGTCAAAACCACCGGAAATGTTGCTAAATGCGAAGAATATTTTTGGGCAAACAAACAGATCCATCTGTAAATCTGTGCAGAACAAAATATCTCCAGTAATTTCAGTGAAAATCTCAGGTTTCCTCTTGTAGAAATTCTACTTTAAAGTCTAACTATCTAAAGTTGCTGCTCCCCAGAGAATGAACCCCTTAGATTTTCACGTCTCAATGACTTTACCCCAAGCGCCTCCTCTGGACAAGGATACATTCCATCAGTCTGCTTCCTCCTCTTCTGGTGAAGAACTGTTTTCATCCACTTATCTGGACATTCCTCTAACCAGTTTCCCATCTGTTCCTGGAGAACTCCAAGGCATTACCAGGCCAGACGAGATGTATAATTTCTCCAGCGTGTTCTGGGTCTACCAGTTGGACCTGATGGGAGAAAGCTAGAAGACATGCAGATCAGACACCAGGACCACCTCACCTGGCCCCGACTGTAATGCACTTTTCACTGGCCTCCCGGAAAAAAACACCAACAGACTTCAGCTTATATAAAATTAAGCAGCTCGGCTACCAGTGGGGTGGCTGTGGCTCAGTTGGTAAGATCGTTCGTCCATGGCAGCTACATGTCGAAGTATCCTTGAGCAAGATACTGAACCCCAAATTGCTCCCGATGCTGCGTTCATAGGTGTGTGAATGAATTCCCAATGGTGGCAGGTGGCACCAGTGTTCCCTGGTAGCCTCGGCCACCAGTATGAATGTGTGTGTGAATGGGTGAATGAGCGTAGTGTGTAGTGTAAATCGCTTTGGATAAAAGCGCTATGTAAGTGCACCCCATTTGCTATTTACCAACCAGAACCAAGAAGAAGAAATATACAAGTCCAGTTTTAGCACTGGCTTCTTGTAACTCCTCCAAATCCCTTACTTGAGTAGGATCGCTACATGCCCTCCAGAACGCTGCAATCACCTGCTGCTGGTTTACTGGGGGCTCACAGCAGCTGCAGGAAGAAACTCTGCAGCGCAGCTGTCAGTTCTGCTCCCAGACTGGAACATGCTGCCCACAGATATCAGCTCAAAGAAAGCTTCAAACCTTTCTCTTTAGCCGAGCATTTAAACAGCTTTGCAATTGCTCTATGCTGCACTTTACTACACTGATTGATTGCATGATTACATTCTGATTTTAAAATTCAGTTTACCTTGCAGTTGGGTTGAGTCTGGTTCATGGGAAAACTCTCTGGGGTGAATTATTGTGGAATTAATTTCAATTAGACACGACCAGTCTGTGAATGTTTCCGTCGGGACAGGACAGAGTCAAAACACAAACTTATTAAGATGTTCTGCTGAACTTTTTATTATCTATATTTTTAACTTGCATTTTATAAATTGAATGCTATTATTATCTGGCGCCGGGTTGCGGGGGCAGCAGGCTAAGCAAAGTGTTCCAGACGTCCCTCTCCCCAGCCACAACGTCCAGCTCCTCCTGGACCTCGAGGCGTTCCCAGGCCAGGTGAGAGATATAATCCCTCCACTGTGTTTTGGGTCTTCCCCGGGGCCTCCTACCAGTTGGATGTGCCCGGAACACCTCTAACGGGAGGCGCCCGGGAGGCATCCTTACCAGATGCCCAAACCACCCTAGCTGGCTCTTTTCCACACGAAGGAGCAGCGGCTCAACTCCGAGCTCCCTCCGGATGTCTGAGCTCCTCACCCTATCTCTAAGGCTGAGCCCAGCCACCCTACGGAGGAAACTCATTACAGCCACTTGTATCCGTGATCTTGTTCTTTCGGTCACTACCCAAAGCTCATGACCATAGGTTGGAACATAGATGGACCGGTAAATTGAGAGCTTTGCCTTCAGGCTCAGCTCCTTCTTCACCACAACGGTCCGGTACAACGCCCGCATCACTGCTGACACTGCACCAAACCGCCTGTCCATCTCACGCTCCGTTCTACCATCACTCACCCTTCGCTTGAGGCAGTACCTCTCCCCATCCAGAGGGGGCAGTCCACCGTTTTCTGGCAGAGAACCATGGCCTCAGACTTCCCCTATAAAGGAGAAGGAGGAGGAGGAGGAGGAGGAGCCTCATTTCACCTGTTTGAATTCGCAATCTAAAAGCTGATGACCGTACGTGACTCTGATGGTCCCTTCTGGCTCAGCTCCTCTCTACCACAACAATCCGGTACAACGCTGTCATCACAGCTGCCACAAACCTCTAGTTGTGAGTCGTTTGGTTCACTCTAACTAACTAACTAATCTTCTCTATGACTTGACAGTAATGAGTCTCAGTGAGAGATGTGTTCCCTCGTCACCTTGCAGCTGCATCAGTTCAGTCAGGACAGGAAACAGAAAATTAGTTCAAGACTCAACTATGAATCCTCAAGTTTGAGTCTCTCGTTCATTTGTCCTGTGACAGCAGGACTGTGTGCGAGCTGCAGCACAGTTCACAATAGATGATTCATACCAATCATACCTTTTGTTCTTTTTTGTCACGTGACAGCTCTATAGGGCTACAGCGCCACACTAGTTAAAATTAATGAAATTAAATAAAAGATTAGCTTAAATTAACCGCCCGAGAGTCAGTAAAAAAACTCGAACTTCCAAACACTACAAACTGCAAGACCCTGAAGTCTCACAGAGTGGATTGTCAATGATTTGTCTCCATGGAACACAACAAAAGAAAGCCTGGTTAACCATCACATGGATCATATCACATCATCATAACTTTATTTGCATGGTGGCAGATCTCATCTGACTTTGACCCACCGGAGGGAACAAGAAGTTCCCTTGTTTAAAAAACAACAAGAAGTTGTTTTTTAAACAAAATTCATTGTTATTATTTGATCCAAATCAACAGTGTGTTTCTGATTTCTGATTTCCCGTCAGTGTGCTCTGAGCTCTGAGCCAGCTGAAATGTTTCAAACATTTGCAACTTAATGCACATTTGTAGCTCTGCTGAGTATTTAAAGCAGCAGGAATGTAATAATAAAACATCACAAGCAGCTGAAACAGACCCTGAGGGGCCGATTTCATGCTTCTTTGGTAAAATAAATTGAGTGTAGGAACACTTGTGTGAGGTTTATTGTTAGTATGAGGATACAGGTTATTGTTATTAAGTTATCATTATTAATTGCAGTTGCCACAAATACTCACTTAACCTGCTGATTTATGCTTTTTGACTCAGGCATCTGATGTGCTGAATTTATGGCAAAAAAACTTGTCTGCAAGCTTTTTTTTAAAGGTGAGACCGAAACTAAACCACACATTGCAAATGAAATATTAAACCTAAATGATAACGTGATGGAAAGACAAATGCACAAATGAATTTGTTCCTGTTTTATTCTTAAATCTTATTAAGCATCACTGGATTCACACATTGGGGCTTCAGATTGTGGAAACAGCTTATGAATAAGATAGCAACAATGTGTTTCCAAAAAACTTGGGAAAAATTGGGAAAGTTGTGGAACACCTGTTTATCACAATGAATAGGTGAATTAGTAACAGGTGATTGGATCATGATTTGCTGAGGACACACTACAAGACCTTTTGTCAGATGTTACCCTCCATTCCCAGCTGGACAAAGTCTGCAGCAGTGTGCAGTGGTTGGGGACAGTCAAACCGGTCAAATCTATTAGTGTGTGATGGGAACAGACCTCAGTTGCAGTCAATCAAACATGTTTGAATTTTTTGAGGTGAATCTGAAAGAAGTCGGGTCGTGTGAACTGATTACTGACCCAACTGCAAACTTGGGGCAACGGGGAATAACGAGAATATATTGACTCTCTTATCTTCTTGATGTTTTTTTCTGAGCAGACAATCACAGATTGTCTTCTTCTTAAAGTTTTATTGGCAAACCACAAATTGTGGCATTACCGCCACCAACTGGTCTGTTTGTTTCCCCTGTAAACTGTCACCCACATTACACTACACAAAACCTTTATGGACCAAAAAACAGCAGTGGACGGCTCCTCTCTCTCCGTTGCAGGCTGGAGAGATACAAAAGATCCTTCTCTCCTACAGCCATCAGGCTGTCTCATTCTAACAGAGATTCTACCAGACTAACTGAATTTCCCTCTGGGATAAATAAAGTAATTTTGATTTGATTTGATTTGATTTGTAGATACTCAGTTGGTAGGTTTCTTCCAAACACCCAAACATCCTAGTAGTAGGACTTGTTTCTTTCTTGTTGTTCTTCCAGGGAGAAAAGGGTTAATGTTGTCTGTGACCTGCTGAATCATAATTTTCCAGAGAACTGAGCGAAAAGTAAAGCCAAAATATCATAAATCGGAGGGTGTGGCATTTTGACAGTTTTCACAGACATGAAAGATAAGAAAACAATTGCATTTAATGAATGATAATAGTAATAAACAAGATATATTTTACATAAACTTACAAAGTATCCGCCTAGTTCTCATGCTTCTCAGGCGTAGTAAAAGCTGCTGGCAGAGGTCCACACCGCTCTAACACCCGCCGGCTGCAACCTCCTAACATGTTATTATCAATCCCTTTCTGTGCTGCAACAAATGCTGGGAAACTTATTAAACGTTATTTAGTAAATGCTTTGATGATTGAAAGGAAAAACTGCTCATGCACAAAGCCAGCAGACCACACTGACAAAACAAAACAAGTGCGTCATTCTGCAGAATTCTAATCGACCAAAGGCCGCCTCATGTTTGGTGATAAAGACAGAGGCAGGATGTGAAGCAATGAAGATTCATTAGTTTTATTAGTAGTAGTAGTAGTTATTAGTAAATTGCGGTTTGTAACACAGAAACGTGAGAAGACGTCACTGGAATCCAGAAATACCAATAAGAATTTATAGCATTTTACAAATCTTTTCTCAAAATGAGTTTTCTCTCATGCTCTTAGCCATAAATCTCCACTTCAGCTCCAAACTGACCACTTTTATTCCTGAAGATTCAGTCATTCATACCCAGATTTTGTTCCCAAAAGAGGACAAAAATGTATATTTTTCTGACTTTTGGCAGTATTTTCTGATTTATGTAATGATAAACTGAGATATCCTAATTTTCTTCTGTGCAAAAAAAAGTTGAATCTAATGTTATCAACAAAATAAAATCATTACTTTGATTTTTTTTTTTTCTTTTAATCTCATAAATCTGCAACTTTTTTCTCGTAGATTTGCCACTTTTAATCTCATAAAACTTAAATGTTCTTTCTTGTTGATTTGCCACTTTTAATCCCATAAATCTGCTACTTTTTTCTCGTAGATTTGACAATTTTAATCTCATAAATCTTTAATGATTTTTCTCGTTGATTTGCTACTTTTAATCCTATAAATCTGCAACTTTTTCTCTAGTAGATTTACCACTTTTTACCACTTTTTGTCACTATTTCCTCATAAATCTGCTACTTTTTTCTTGTAGATTTGGCACTTTAATATCATGAATTTGCGATTTTTTTCTTGTAGATTTGCCACTTTTTTTTTTCATACTTGGCCCTAATACGCTGTTGTATAAAAATATATGCAAATCAGCACTTATTTAATGTGTTTACGCCTCATTTGCTTGTCTAAACGTAACAATTTCAGAAAAATTGTAATGTAAAAAAATACTGTCTTAATGTAAAAAAACAAACTGGGGAAGTTTCACGGTGATATCTATAAGTTTAAAAAATAAAATGGGGCCTAGGACGGAGCCTTGGGGTTCTCCACAAGTTTAAAGAAAGAAATCACTCTAAAGAGGATAAATCCCTTCGAGCTGAACCTGTAAGCTGAAAATAAATGTCAGTTTGTCTAATATGATCTGAAACCTCCTTTGGCTGCATCTGAAGAGGTTTTACAGCCATTATGCGCTGTGATGAATGAGGTGTGAGGATATGTGAAACCAAGCATTAAATTCCTCTCATGCAACATGGAAACAAAAACAAAAAAATCTGGATACTTATTAATCCTTCTTGTGTTTTATGGAAACAGAAAAAGTTCAAATGATGATGTCTCAACAGCCAACTATTCTTCGTCTTTCTCTCAGCATTTTTGCCTTTTTTTTTAAAATACATAACTTTCCAGAAATCTTTTATAGGAAACATGTGGGTTCAAACTGTGTTTAAAGGTTTTCATGTCTGCAGCAGTGAATAAAAGTGGTGACTCATGTTGGCTGTTTTAATAATATAAACTGTTTATTTCTTACTCTGTCTGTGCAGATTCTTCTCTGCAGGAACAGAGGCCAACTGTGAGATTTTTTTTTCTATTTATGGAGCAAGAAGTGAGTAAGATATTTCAGTATCTGGAAAGTCTGAAAAAGCAATTTATTCAGATATTTTTTCCCTTTATTTTTTCAGGAGCACTTACATTCATCAATTTTATACATTCTATTCCTAATAATATGGTGATAATTGAGATTTTTATGGCTGTTTACAGTATTGTCTGATTTATGGAAGGATAAAAAGAGATTCTTTCTGTAACGACAGAATAAATAAGAATTTTGAACCTGCCAATGTTCACATTTTTGTTCTGGAAATGTATGCAGATTAGTACATATTTAATAAGATAATGTCTCATTTGCGGATTTAAACATATAATTTCAGATAACTTGTAATATAAAAGGTAATTTTCTTAAAGTCAGGAATCAACTGGGGACGTTTCAGTTAAATCTATTAATTATTTTTTTAAACCTGTAGAGTCCCTGATTATATATCCAGAGATTACTGATATATAAATACTGACAAATATGTGATATTAATGTAAAAAAAAAAAAATGTTTTTGCAAAAATTTTTGTTGCAGAAACCCTCAATATATCCGCACAAAATATAGATAATTAAAATTGGCCACAAAATCACAAAAAGTTGTTTGTTATGGTAAATGTATTAATCAATTTATATTAATCTACAGTCAAAATAATGAGCCTGACAGCAGAGATTTTTCTCTGTTGTTGTTGAAGGTCTTAGTGTATTATGCCAGAGTCTGGAGGAATTTTTCACCATTTTTATGGTCTCAAGAGGCTGCTGCATTCAATCTTTTAGTTTGAAGGTAAAGAAAATGTCCATGGTGAGAGAGAGAGAGAAAAGCAGCAGTGAGCGGATTCTTGATAGATTAAATTAATTATTTCAGCTCTATTTGCAGAAATTACAGCAGCAAACATTCATGTTAAATAAACTCCAACATACACTTTTTATTCATCTACAGTCAGAAAAATAAAATGTGTGCATCAAGAAAACATGAAAAGGAAATCTCTAAAATGTCAAAAGCTTTTGGAACCAAATCACATTATGGATCATTCTCTGCTGTTCCTTAATGAGATAGTTCGGATTATTTGTCTTGGCACCGAATGTGTGTAATTAATGGTATCAACCCAAACATCGCTGCGCAAACTGATGTTTCTAAACCCTTATAACTCTAAAATTTGAACATTTAAATATCAAAAAATCATGTTTACTGCAGATTTATGACTAGAAAAATCAGGCACACAGCGCTGAGCTGCAGCTCAAATTAATCCTTGGTTGCAGCTTTCCAAAACATAATGAGGGGTGCAGTGGGAATCTGTACAGTGTCTGAAGGTGAAGAAAATGTCCATATCGACGTCTTCAAATGTCTGATGTAAAGAGAGAAAAGCACCAGTGATGCAGTACATTACCTATCTGACTTCATATTTCAGCCCTACTTGCAGCTTTGCAGCAAACATTCACTTTACTTCAAATATAAGCGTCCGGTTTGAAAATAAAAGGAAAAAGAAATCTGTCCTGGGGTGAGTTGTGTGTGTTAAAATCTGCAGAAACACACACACACACACACACACACACACACACACACACACACACACACACACACACACAGATCCAAATGTTTTCTTTCAGATCACGGTTATATAGCTCGGCTGTGAATGTCCTGCAGAGAGCAGAAACACACGGTCGGTCCAGGCTCCGGCTTCATCTCCGCTTCTGCGCATGCTCAGCGGGCCTCATGTACTGCCTCAGGTCCTCGTTGTGTATCGATCTGAGTGTTATTGGTGATCAGCGTGTATCAGCTCTCAGGTTTGTCCTTGTTGGGGCCCATGAACTCCACCCCGTCGATCGGGATGTCCTTCTCCTTGATGGCCTTCTGCA
Organism: Centropristis striata; assembly: GCF_030273125.1. Taxonomy (NCBI): domain Eukaryota; kingdom Metazoa; phylum Chordata; class Actinopteri; order Perciformes; family Serranidae; genus Centropristis; species Centropristis striata. Next base: position 25,936,140 of record NC_081520.1, read on the forward strand.
CGCAGCGCTGGTACATCTTGAAGGTCTCGGTGCACGGGTCGCCGCTCCGGTCCCCCTTCAGGAACTTCTCGGCGAACCAGCGGTTGAAGCACTGGTCGTACTCCCGCTTCAGGTCGGTGCAGGCCTCCCCTACGCTGTTCATCTCCGATTCTACCGCAGAGACGGCGAGGAAAACCCCAAAAACTCAGCAGGTTCCTGATCCGAAGTCTCGTTTTAAACGTCAACAGCAACACTGCGTGACTCTCCTTGAGCGCCGCGATCTGATTGGCTAGTTTGGGAACGGCGTCTGACGTAGTGGCGTCACGACTTGGCATAGATGTTACGTCAAGAGGGAGGACTCACTCTGAGTGAGCAGAAGAGAATCAGAAAGAGCTTTGTGTTCTATACAATCTATCGTTCTACGGAGGAGGATCAGAGCAAAAACAGGGAGAGCACAAAAAATACTAATAATGCACTTTGAGAAAAAAGTCGAAATGACCGAGAATAAAGTCATTTTTTGAGTTGAGTTTGAGTATCTAAAAAAATCATAAATTACATAAAAGCAGATTTTCCTAAAACAATAGTGTGGCAGCCTACTACCAACAATATCTCATTTATGTATTGGGGATTTGAATTCTACTATACTATACATTTGAAACCAGAAGTTTACATACGCTATATAAAAATACAAAGATCTTTTTTTTCTCAATGTCTGTCATTAAATCAGATTACATTTTTCCTGTTTTGAGTCAATAAGGATTACCAAAATAATTTCAATTTGCTAAATGCCAGAATAAAGAGAGAGAGAATGTTTTAGACAATGTTTTTTATTACTTTCATGAAACTGTATGACTTTGGTCAGACATTTTGGATATCATTCCACAAGCTTCTCACAATAGTTGCCAGTAATTTTTCCTCCTGACAGAACTGGTGTAACTGAGCCAAGTTTGTAGCCTTGCACGCACATGCCTTTTCAGCTCTGCCCATACATTTTCAATGGGATTGAGATCAGTAATGGCTTTTTCCTGGCAGAGTGGCCTTTCAGTCCATGTCGGTACAGAACTCATTACACTGGATAATGACACACCCTTACCAGCTTCAGCCAGCATCTTCACAAGGTTTTTGCTTTTGTTCTTGGGTTGATATGCACATTTCGGACCAAAGCACGTTCATCTCTGGGACACAGAGCCCGTCTCCTTCCTGAGCAGTATGATGGCTGGACATTCCCATGGTGTTTATACTTGGGTATAATTATTTGAACAGATGGATGTGGCACCTTCAGGCATCTGGAAATTGCACCCAAGGATGAACCAGACTTGTGCAAGTCCACAATTCTCTTCCTGATATCTTGGTTGATTTGTTTTGACTTTCCCACAATGTTGCACAAAGAAGCTGTATGTTTCAGGTGTGCCTTAAAATACATCCACAGGTGTGTCTCTAATTAACTCAATTGTTGTCAATAAACCAGAACATCCAAACCATCAGAAGCTTCCCACAACATGACATCATCATCTGGGCTTTCCCAAATTGTTTAAGGCATGGTAATGTTAGTTTATGTAAACTCCTGACTTTGAAGAAAGTAAAAAAAATTGTCTAAAAAATCCTTCTCTTATTATTCTGACATTTAGCATAAATAAATAATTTGGGTAATCCTAACGGACCTAAAACAGGGAAAATGATTGTCTGATTTCATGTCAGACAGTGAGAAAAAAAAGCACATGTGTCTTTTTGTATAGAGTATGTAAACTTCTGGTTTCAACTGTATATACTTGGCCAATAAAGTTGATTCTGATCAGTGGTGGAAAGTAACTAAGTAATTACATTTACTCAAGTACTGCATTTCAATACATTCCAATTTTTTCTACTTTTTCTCCACTTTATTTCAGAGGGAGATATTTACCTTTTACTGCACTACATTTATATGACACTAATATTAAGCATACAATATATATTATTTAATAATAATGAAAATAATAATAATAATTTTTATTATTGAAAGACATATATTTTATGTAAAAAGTGTCATATAAAAAAGTGTTTCTGTAGCGGATCTAAATTTCAGAGAACAGAGTGAGACCTCCTACTCCTCTGGTCCAACCACTCTCCAAATCCCGCGAGAGATTCCGAAACTTCCCGAAATCTCGCGGTTGTCCATGAAGACGTGAGGAGCATCAGCATCCTCTGCTCGAAATAAGCTCGTATTTACTTTTATTGATCGACTAAAGAGACTTAAAACACAAGCGAGGGTTAAAAAAGGTGAGAAGCAGCCGTGGAGCTGATCGGCTAACATTTGATTGCTGCTGTTTTCTTGATATTCCTGTAAACGACATTAGCATGCTCTGCTAGGCCAAACTGACTGTGGTGCCCGGATGTTTCGGTGCTGCTAGCTTGTTTTCTATTCAAACTTTGGCGAAGTGTTTTGTCTTAATTTGCCACTTTTTCAGTCAGTTTCAGGGGTAAAATATGTCTGACAGCGATGATAGCGACTTCTCCGACAACCAGAGTGAGCGCAGCAGCGACGGAGAGGCCGAGGAGGCGGAGGAGAATGAGGTGAGCTAACCGCTAAGCTAATGATGCTAACAGCCCACTGACTTCAGGTAAACATTGTGACTCCATGTGGCGGTTAAAGTGAAACAAACTGCTTAAAATAACATGTAAATGCTGTAAAGTTATGCTATTAGAGAGGGAGCATTATGTCACATAGTATGTACTTCATTGTTCATTTTACTTTTACTTAACAAATACTGTAAATATTTTTCCTGGTTTACATATTTGGGATACTTGAAATTTACTGTAGTAAGTTTTCTTCTGACACCTTTTTGTACAAAGCGTCCTTACAGCTGTGTGTTGCCGCTTATCACCCACCCCCCCTAGCCCCGGCGACACCAAGTGTAAGTGAACTTGGTTTTATTTGATGTCATTGAGTTAGAAGTTAGATACAACATGATTACTTACTTGAAAATGTTAAGCTTGGTGTATTTCATCAGCATTGTGTTGGGGCGATGGGGGCAGGTGGGGCTTCTTTTCCCTTGTCCAAAGTGTGGATGACCGAAAAAGTTTGAGAACCACTGATTTAACCCATCCTTTTTGACACACCAATGAACACACCATGCTCAGGAGCAGAGAGCAGCACATATCTGCATGGCCAGGGAGCTGTTAGGTGCCTTGCTCAAGTTCTTGACAGTTCCTGTCAGTCCTCGGATTCAAACCGGCAATCCTCTGGTTACAAGGCCGATTACTAACCTCTAGGCAACAGACTGCCCAGTTTGCGGAGGGCGAGACAGGTCATGAGACTATAACAGGACAGACAATCATTCATGCTCTCATTCACAGTTCAGTCTCATTCAGTTAAACCTAAGCTGCATGTTTTTGGACTGTGGGAAGAAGCCGGAGGACCCAGAGAGAACCCACGCTGACACGGGAGAAGAACATGCAAACTCCACACTGAAGAGCTGGTGCAAACATTTATGATATTGCGGATTGATAACTGTGACTCCCCGCATGCAGATGATCCAGAACCACCGGCGTGTCTGGTCTTTATATGTCAATCTGCCGCCCGCATAGAAATTCAAAACCCAGATTCTCCACAACTAGAACAGCTCCCTCCTCCCTGAACTCCTTCATTCTGACCCTCATATCCTCACACTCACTACGCTGTAACAGTGAAAGGTGTCTTACTCCTCCGCCGCCGCAGAGCCCTGAGTTGCCAGCTTGACTCTGCTCCTCTGTAGTTCCCTCTAGAGGAACCATCTGCCGAGTCCACCTCAATCTGTAAGAAGAGATTAAATACCTGAAAGCTTTGTACTGAACGAATTAATGTAAAACAATTCTCTGCACCATCTGCACTGTCCTTGTACACCGTCAGACGAAACCTATGTCCTGTTGGACTCAAACTTAATCCCACATGTATGTCACTTTGGATAAAAGCGTCTGCTCAATGAAATTGGAACAACAGTGTACGTTCCATTAGTACTTTACTAGAGTGAGAGATCTGAATACTTGCTGCACCACTTTAAGTTAGTTTTGTGTTTGTCCCTCACCAGGAGGAGACGGCCAGCCCAGTGGGCAGCGACAAGGTAGCAGAGGAGGAGGGGGAGGACCTGGAGGATGAGGAGGAGTATGATGAAGAGGAGGAGGAGGACGACGATGACCGTCCCAGGAAGAAGCCAAGGCACGGAGGGTTCATCCTGGACGAAGCCGGTATGAATTGACTTTTTGTCTTTAATTAATGCAGTCTCCTTTTAAATTGTCCTTCATTGAGACAACTGTTGCTTTTAAGGGACAAAAGTAATTCTAATTGAGTTTTATTACTCTTCTTTTGTCGTTCTGTCTCTCTCTAGATGTGGACGATGAGTATGAGGACGAGGAAGATCAGTGGGAGGAAGGAGCTGAAGACATTCTGGAGAAAGGTGAGAAACTCGACCTGTTCAGAGGACGTGAAGAGAGATGCTTTAATATTTTCCTCTGCAGGTGTTTCCCGCACAATCACTCAGGAAATGTTGAGTTTGTATGATTTAAAAATCAACCCAACAAAAACATTAAACTCCAATCAGACTCTCTTCACTTTCAGTAACAAGTTACCAACAAGATTATTTTTTTTTTTTTAGTCGCAGCTGTATTTGCAGACATAAACAGTGTTCACACAAATCCCACAAAAACCACACATCTGCTGCCAATTTTCTGAAACATGTGGCTGTGTTTATAAATGTGTTTTAAGCCAGTGGTCCCCAACCTTTTTATTACCGCGGACCGGTCAACGCTTGACAGTTTTACCACGGCCCGGGCGGTTATATTGTTGCCAGTTTGAACCGTCAGACCAGGCTTCTGCAAGTTTGTATGCCCGTTAAGACTCACAAGCTGTCGGACTCTGGTCGCTATGGTAACGTATAAACATGCCTTCAAAATAAGACACAGATACGCGACAAAAACAAATATAAAGTGCATGAAAAATTTAACTCACCATAACGCCAAATCAATGGGAGCCCTGAGCTTGTTTTTCTGCAACAAGACGGTCCCATCTGGGAGTGATGGGAGACAATGACACCCGAAGTGTGTTGCTGATGTTCAGTCTACTCCGTTGTTTTGTTTTGGTTGCCGTCACTGCGGAAAACCCCGATTCACACAGATAGGATGTCGGAAATGGCAACAGGGTTTTCAGTGCTGTGGTGGCGATCTCAGGGTATTCTGCCATGACTTTAATCCAGAACACCGGCAGAGTTGTTGTCTCGAACGTACTTTTAAGGCCGCCGTCATTTGCGATCTCCAGCAGTTTATCTTCTTCTTGCATAGACATGCTAGATTCACCTGGTTTATTGACAAATGGGTCGCGGATCCATTCCTTGCCAATTCGTGGGTCCTTTGTGGTTGGGAAGTAGCGCTCGAACTCCTTTAAAAGCAAAGACAGGTGATCGTGCACCAGCTGGGAGAATGAAGGTTCAGGCTCTGTCTCACCCAAAATCCCCGCTAATGTTTGAAACATGTCCAATATGCCTCTGTTCACGCGCCGTCCCCACAAATCCAATTTGGCTTTAAATGCAGCTACTTTATCTGCCAACTTGAAGACCGTTGTCATTTTTCCTTGAAGTGACAGATTGAGTTCATTGAGCAGGTTAAATATGTCGCACAGGTAAGCCAGTTTTGCGACCCATTCCTCGTCACTGAAATGTGCTGCCAGCGGTGACTTCTTTTCTGAGAGAAATCTTTGCAGCGGCTCTCGTAATTCAAACACTCTAGCCAGCGATTTCCCTCTGGATAACCATCTTATTTCTGTGTATAAGATAAGGCGCCTGTGCTCCGCGTCCATCTCCTCACAAAGCTGCTCAAACAGGCGCGAGTTAAGGGCGTGTGCTTTGACGTGGTTAATAACTTTAACGACATCATTCAATACGCTGTTCAATTCCGGTGGCATTTTTCGGCTTGCCAGCATTTCCCTGTGAATGATACAATGTGTAGATTCACACTCAGGCGCAACCTCCTTAATCCGAGCAGTTAAACCGGACAGCCGTCCGGTCATGGCAGCAGCTCCATCTGTACATATGCCGACACAAAAGGCCCATTTCAGTTTTCCTGACATATAACCATCTAGCGACTTGAACAGTTCTGCGGCTGTGGTGTTGGTTGCTAACGACAGTGCACATAACATGTCCTCATGCACATCCTCCTGATAAAGATATCGCACATAAACAAGTAGTATTGCCTTGTTGTCAACATCTGTAGATTCGTCAACCTGGAGGGCGTACCACGGTGATTTTTCAATCCTCTCCAACAGTTGTGTCTCTATGTCTTCGGCTATTTCCTCAATGCGCCGAGTCACGGTGCTAGCCGACAGAGGCACCTGTGCTATCTTTGTAACAGCAGCCTCTCCGAGAAGTTCACGGCAAATGTCTTTAGCGGAAGGCAAGATCAATTCTTCACCGATAGTGAATGGCTTTTTAGCCTTAGCAATACGGTTAGCCACCAAGTATGATGCTCTCAGTGCATTCGCATTTACTGATGTGGTGGCCCTCAGTAATTTCTTCTGTCCCTCGTGTTCCTGTTTTTTTCTTTCAAAATAATCCAGGGGTTTGTCTTTTAATCCAGGGTGCCTGGTCTCCAAGTGGCGAAGCAGTTTTGACGGCTTCATTGCCTCATTAGCAAGCCGGTCGCCGCATATTATGCAGAGCGGGCTTGGTACATGCGAATCACCTGCCGCGATGAATCCGTATTTCAAGTAGGACTCCTGGTATTGTCTGTTAAAAGCCTTCTTTTTCTTAGAAGTCGTTTGCTCTTCTGTCTCTTCATTGGGCCTTTTCCCCTTCGCAAAGAAACTCTCCAAAGACATCTGTTTCTTACTCATTTTGCTAGTTTGTGGGTTACATTTTCGCGCCCAGGTGACCGGAAATCCAGTCATTTTTCAAAATAAACGTTTTTTCAAAATAAAAGACCGTTCATACTCAGTTAATAAATAAAACGGAAATAATTAATTATTTATTGTGCGGCCCGGTACCAATTGACCCACGGACCGGTACCGGTCCGCGGCCCGGGGGATGGGGACCACTGTTTTAAGCTACTGTACCTAGAGCTCCAGTTCACTTGAGTTCACCATTACATTCAACTTGTGAAAACGCCTCAGGGTGGAAATCCATTAGATGGAACATGTTGCCAGCTTTTAAAAACATGCTGCTTGATAAATAGTCCCTATTAAATCTGAACCACAGTGCAAAGATAAGAGACGTAATAATGGATTTAATGGTGTGATTCAAGCAACTTTATGATCCGTACAAGTAGATTGATATGTTGTCCTGAAGTAAACCGAGTCACCTTTAAAGGGCAGAAAAAGTTCAAACAACTCAATTGTTTTTTGGCAAAACGTTTAGTTGTTAATGGGCTGAAACTCTGTTCAGACTCTTCGGTCTGATTGGAAACATTCATCACACGTCGACACACATATGTAATTTTCGACTTATTTTTCGCTGCTTTCACACAGTTCTGATGTGATCATTCATCTGTGTGTGACCTCTGACCTGGAAAATCAGCTCTACATTCACACAGGTCTCGGGCTGTGCGGTTTGGGAAAAAAAATATATTTGTGATTATTTTGGCTGATATTAAAATTGCCATTGCCAATAGGGATTTTTTTTTTGCATGATTATTCAATTTTTCATACTTTGCATCTGCTCCAGTTTGGTTATTGGATTTAGATAAAAATCCAATTTCATTGTGCTTCCCCACTAAGGTCTGATTTCAAACTGTGCAGGCACAAATTAATGCAACATTTTGGAGGAATTTTGCATACTTCTCTTTGTTTCTCATCATAGTCAACCAGATACTTGTGTATTTGTCTGTTGATCAGAATAAGTCAAAAATGAACATGTGGCCTGTGACTATTTTTCAGTTTTTAGAGATTTTCTTCCCTATAACAGGTGAAACTTTTACACCAAACAGGTGTCAGTCAGTCGTGACCACGAGTCAGCACGTTATTAACCACAAATAAACTGTTATAGGTGTTTTCTGTCCACTGGGGAGCTCCTCCAAAAAAATAAAAAACCTTCAAGGACGCTGGAAACAAAACTAAGTATTGGGTGTGAGAGTTTCTGGTTTATCCTGTATTACCTTTCTTTTTTTTTTATTTAAGATGTACAGTTTTTAAGTGTTGAAGTAATTTTGCTGTTGCCAGGCCGTCTTTCCATGCAGTGCAGCTCAACAATTACTCGACTCTTTGGTGGTTTTGGTTTCAGTTGACTGAGATTTCTTTGATAAATTTGTCATTTTTTTAATGGTTTTTACGTGCAGATTTATTTATGTAATGAGCACAATTCTGGGAAACAAAATTATTTTTCTTGGACTAACTCAGTTTTAAAGAGCTGTTCATTAAATCCTGTCGGTGTTATTCGACTAAAATGTCTTCATTTGAGTCCAGACCTAATAAGTAGTCAGTAGAATGCACTGGTTGGATATGCCTGGTTAATATTGTCCCTAGTATCGACCTCAAGTCTTTGCCAGAGAGATTTGTGATAAATAGTACAGCTTTATAAAGGGTCAGTTTTACATCGTGGTACTTGAGGAGTGAACAGGCTGTTTAAAGTGTTGAGTGTGAAGCTGAGCTTTGTAACGTGAATGCCTGTCTGACTGAACTCTCTCTGTCTTATTGGTGTTCCTCTCTGTCATGCATGTCCTCTTCAGTTAACGGTAATTCTCCTCCAGATACTCTCCTGCTCTGGTGTTTCCATTTTATATCCATGTGTATCTGAAGCAAATGGAATATCAGCTCCATCCATTTGATATAAATCCATGTCCCAGAATGTATTAACCCCCACCTCATCTCAGCACAGCTGTATCTGTTAGTGTGAACCTGAGGAAGCACTGAGGGCAAATCCATTATTGGCTCCTTCAACAGCTCAGCGGCTTTTTAATTGGCTTTTTCTCAAAATGTTTAATTTATGTTAAAATGCTGCACAACACGAGAGCCCGACAGACGGGGATTTCTGAGTCTGATACAGATTTTACACGAAACAATTCAGTGTTATGGCTGCTGATGCAGTGACATTTTGTAGCTGGAAAATAGAATAATTAAAGAATATTTAACACTATTATATGTTATTATGCAAATATAAATACAGATAATTCTAGAAAACAGCACTGACAAAATGAATAATAAATAAGCCATAAATTAAATGGCTAGAAATCAGTCAATTAATAAGCATTTAAACAACGAATAAATAAAATAAATTGATAGCAAAATAGTAACTGCATACTCTGTATCATTCAGTAAATTTGCATTGAAATGATGAATAAATTAAAATAAAATAAAATAGCTGAATAATCATCAAAACTGTGTGTTCAGTACCAGTCAATTAATGACCAATTAAAATAAGAAATGAAAAGAAAATAGCTCAATAAACATTGGTACTCTATGTTCACTATCAGTCAATTAATGTGCTTTAAATTGAAGAATAAAAACAATTTGATGCCAATAGTTCTGCATATTCAGTATCAGTCTGTTAATGAGGTTTTAAATACAAAGCAAAAATAAAAATCTAAATAAACATCACTACTGTATGTTCATTAACAGTCAATGAATTCCCATTTAAATAAAGAATAAATAAAAATAAATTGCAAAACAGTATTTTATGTTCAGTATTTGTTATATAGTGACCATTTAAATAAATGAAATCAAGTAGATATGTATAAGACACCCCAAGCATTGAGTAGTCGGGCTCTACATTCATAACAGATATTTGTACAGTTTTTCTTGTTGTATAAATCCAGATTTAAACACATTAATGGGAATATAGGTTGATAAGTTTTTTGGGTTTATTTCTGTAGTCAGCGTTTTGACTGTTTGGATTGTTCGTCCCCTTCAGAGAACCAAGTGTGATCATTTGCCTGACCTGCTCCCTGGTAGATGGCTGCCATGTTTTAATTTCCAGTTTTTTGACTAACAGATGTGGTTGAAGCTTTTTCTGTGGCACATGGTAATGCATAGTCTCACTAAAAGCACGAGTACAGTAGAAACAAAACACCGTGTGAGGTGGACTCGGATCGTCTGACCGTTGTAGGAAAGAGAACCGAGCTGATCAGTGCTCTGCAGATAGAAAAACAGCCCCAAAAACCCTGAGAAATTATATTTGTGAGGCGTTTGTGTCTTTTCAATGGATTTGTTGATAAGGTTAATAAGGTTAACACAGAATAACAGACCGTATTGTCTTAACTTCAGGATTTAGTATAAGAAGTTATTCTGTCGTCACGGCTGATTGGTTAGAGCGATTTAGCAATTTCTCCCAGTGTGCCCGGCCACTGTGGGGTTAAAAATAATAAGTATATACTGAGCTTGTGAAGGGGAGGGGCTATTAAAAAAAACTGAAATTCTGAGATTAAAGTAGAAAACATGAAATACAAAGTTGGATATTCACTGAATTGATTAAATTATGACAAAAAAATCACAAATTTATGACAAACAAGTCTGAAAAATAGTTTGTCTTGTCAAGTAAACCCCATTACCCAATACTGTGTATTTCTCATGATTTTATTTATTTATTTTTATTTATTTGCGGATGTAGCAAGAAGGAAATACAGGTGTACCTCAATAAATGAGAATATCGTAGAAAAGTTTGTCAGTGATTCAATTCCAAAATTGGAAATAACACATTATATAGATCCATTACACACATATTTCATGTCTTAATGTATTTAATTTCTTCTAATGATAATGATTATGGTTTATATTATGAAGAACTAAAATTCAGTATCTCAAAAAAAATGGAATATTACAAAAGACCAATTTTAAGAAGTATGTTTAATATGGAAATGTATGTCCATCTATATGACTCAGTACTTGGCTGGGGCTGTTTGACTTGAACTACTGGAAATGGACTTTTCCATCATATTCTAATGTATTGAGATGCACCTGTACATGTGATTTTAGCCCATCATCATATTATCTAAAGACAATTTTTTTCCAACAAATTTATGACTTTATCATACATTTTCAGGGAATATTCAAGTTTTTTTTTTCTTTTTTTGAAAAATTGTAAATTTAACCACTACAATCTCAGAATTTGTTATAATTTTGCAATTTTAATCTCTGAAATTTTGAGTTTTTACCCTTAATATTTCCCCTTCCACGGCTCTTTGATTTATTATTATTACTATTTTCTAACCTACGGTGGCCCTAATGTGACATTGTAAAAAAAAACGTCCACATGTGGAGGTTGAGTTTTGTTTCGACTGTACTTTGACCTTTGACCCCTCACTGCCTCATGCTTCTCTGTGCTGACAGTCACCATTAATCTGTGTGTTTCTGTTGTTTTTCTCCCATCATGCTTTGTGTTGCTGCTGCCTGACTTTGCTCCTGTGTGCTCTGCCCTGATCAACAATGTGTCTTTTGTGCTGCTCCTCCTCTTCCTCCCTCTCTCCTCCTGCTCCCCCTCCTCCTCTTCTCCATCCTCCTCTCTTCTCCTCCTCCTCTCCTCCTCCTTCTGCTCCCCTCCTCCTCCTCCTCTCGGCTGCTGCTTCGCCTTAATCCTGTTTTGTTTCTTCTCCTCTACTCCTGCCGCCTCCTTCTTCTCATCCTCTTCTATTTCTCAACTGTTGCTTCTTCTAAAATCTTTTCCCAAAAACCTTTTTATTTTTGTCTTATACTTCATTTTCTCCTTTCTTGCATCACACTCATTCCTTCTATCTCCTCTTTACTCCTCTTTTTTCTGCTCCACTTCTCTTTGTACTCTTTCACCTCACTGTCCTTCCTCCTTACTGTCATCTTTTATTTCCTTCCTTTCCTTATTTACTGCTCCTTCTCCTGCCTCCTCTTTATTTTCCTCTTCCTCCTTTTTCTTTCTCACTGGTCGGTCCTGAGCAGAGGAGGCTGAAGGTAAGTCTGTTCGTACCATTGTTTAATCTAAATTCATTCAATTTAGTTTTTTTTTACATTAAACATTAATATAACTCCGTCCTCTCCCTCTCAGTGTCCAACATCGATCATGTGGTTCTGGATGAAGACCACTCCGGATCCAGAAGGCTGCAGAACCTCTGGAGGTAACACATGCCTCAACATCTACACACTCTCTCTCTCTCTCTCACTCTCTCTCTCTCCCTCTCTCTCCCACACACACACACACACACACACACACACTGAAGCCCTGAGAACTTCTCTGGTGGAGATCCAGCGCCGAATTTCCCTTATTGGCTCACAAAAAGCTTTGCGGCTGCTCCACTTCGGTCTAGCTTATTGACACAGTAAAGATCTGGTAGAATCAACATTAACTCTCTGAACCTAAAGCAGCTTCTGTACATTTTACTCAGATTCTCATGAGAAAAGCTTGATGGAAACACCAAAATTCGTTAAAACTTTCAAAACTGCACATAGAAGTTTTTATGCCAGCTTGAGGTGTTTTTGTCTTTTTGTAAAAATAGTTGATGCTCTAAACAGGAGATGGAAACTTTTTCTGAATAAGTTCTGAAACATTTAATCACAAGACTGATCAGCTGTTTCCTCTGACAAGTATGAACAATTAGAAGTCGAATCTAATTCCTAAAGACTTCTCTTCATTTTCTCTCTTCATTTTCTCTCTTCTTCTTCTCCTGTTTACTGACAGATTAGTGACAGCAACACATCACTCTGCCACCTGCTGACCAAAGTGCGTTACTGCAGCTTTGTTTATTCACTCTGAACCAGCTGTTTTAACTCAATAATTCACATTTTCTTTAATGGAACATTTAAAAATTTCACTTCGACTTTAATGGAAACACGGCTGCTGTGGCCTTGTGTTTTTTACTGCAGTATACACTTTATTTAAACTCGTAAGGCGCTGAGGTTTCCATCATTTACAGTGACGACGAGTACATTTACAGATCGTACAGAAATACAAATTAAAAATTAGGATAACAGACAAGATAAATGATTAAGTAAAAATGCTATTTAAAATGACAAAAGCTAAAAACAGTAAAGTCAAGCTACGAAACTGAAAAAATAAAGTATATCTATAACAATTAGTCCTGCAGCTCTGTGGAATCAGCAAAATTATGGCTAGAAGTCAAGAGAACTCAAATGTATTTTGTGCAGAATATCTCACTTATAATGACACAAATCATAAAAAAGGGAACAAAACCAAACAAAAAGTTAATAAATTTAGTCTACCAGGATTGGAAAACAATAAATCTTTGCCAACAAGAAATGGGTTCAAATTTGCACTAAACTTGCCTACAGATTCTACTTACTGTAACAGAATATGATCGAGGGAAAATGCTCACAATGAGCTTTTTCTCTGAAACATTTGTATCAGTTGTTGAGAGTCCCAGGACAGAAGCAGCTTGTGTTCCCTCCGACTGACAGACAAAATATCTTTAGTTTCCTGAGATGATTTATGTTGCTTATCGTTGGCTGACTGTGTGTTTTCTTGTGTGTTGCAGAGACTCCAGAGAGGAGGCGCTGGGTGAATACTACATGAGGAAATACGCCAAGTCTTCAGGAGGAGAGCAGTGAGTGGCTTTGTCCATTCTAGTTGTTGAAAAACAAATACATTAGATTTTCATGGCAGAGTATCCATGTGAAAAGATTTTCTGTCTGTCTAAACTGGTCATAACTGGTCTTGTTCTTCTGTGGTGTGCAGTTTTTCCGGCGGCTCAGAGGAGCTCTCTGATGACATCACCCAGCAGCAGCTACTTCCTGGAGTCAAGTATGTAACAAGTAACTGTCATCCACCAATCAGCATCCAGACAGGCTCACTTGTAGATTAAGTTTTCTGAATGTTAAAATGTGTTTGTCGTCATCAGGGACCCCAATCTGTGGACAGTCAAGTGTAAGGTGTGTGTCCTCTGTATGAATACACACACTCATGTTATCACAACCACATGTACACACACACACACACACACACACACACACACACACACACACATACACCTTCCTCACCGTGTCCTGTCTCGTAGATCGGGGAGGAGAGGGCAACGGCCATTGCTCTGATGAGGAAGTTCATCGCCTACCAGTTTACCGACACAGTAAGAAACTTTTTAACGTTCCATATTTGAATGCTCTGCTCTGATTGGTCAGTGAGACTAAACTGTATTTTACAACCAACTGAACCCCTCTGGAAGACAGATGTTTACTTTGTGTGGTTGATTTCTGATCAGTTATTGCACCGTTAACAGAGAGTGAGTCCACTGATGTCCTTAGAGCAGCGGGTTAGCAGCAAACCCCAAACCAGCCTGAGGAAAAAAAATCACCAAAAACACACAGTTTATCTTCAGTCTAAGACACTGTAAAAACAGGCATTATCGTTGGAATTTGAACTGTCGAACTTACAAATGTTTGCATTATAAAAAGTGACCAAAATGAAGCTTAAAAACTTGATATTTCAGACCCCAGACCCCCTAGATGGTTATTTTTATTATTTGCTAATACTCAAGAGTCAAGAGTTATTTTTTTGTATATGGCAACTGTTGAGATTTGAAATTTACACTACATTTAGATTTATGATTTTATAAATAAATAAAAAATCATTAAAAAAAATCTGACTAAAAAATAATTTTCTACATATTTTTCAGTATTTTTTAATATCGTCTAGAATATTGTTATCGCAAAAATTCTCTGAAATATCATGATCTTTTAGGGCCATATCGCCCACCCCTAATCCAACCTTTTTTTCTTTCCTTTAATGCAGAAATGTCGCCACATCTAAAAACGGCTTTATTTTCGCCTTGAATGTCAACTTTATTTCTTAATCTGTATATAATCAGAGGGGGGTCTGACAGGTTGGCTATGTGTTTTTATAACGTGATGTAAACTCTGTAGTAACTCTCCGCCTCCTGTCTCCGCCTGCAGCCGCTGCAGATCAAGTCTGTGGTCGCGCCAGATCACGTCAAAGGTTACATCTACGTGGAGTCTTACAAGCAGACGCACGTCAAGTCGGCTATCGAGGGCATCGGCAACCTGCGGATGGGCCTGTGGAACCAGCAGATGGTTCCCATCAAGGAGATGACAGACGTCCTTAAGGTGGTCAAAGAGGTCACCAACCTGAAGCCCAAATCCTGGGTCCGTCTGAAGAGAGGCCTGTACAAGGACGACATCGCTCAGGTACAAACAATAACATCATGTAATATATATATATATATATATATATATATTAATGTATGAGCAACACTTCTCATCTTTCTCTCAAAAAACAAGTTGACAAATATATTATTATATTCAAATCAAGTCAATATTAAATAAATAAATGTGCCTATGAAAAATATATTTTCATATTAATGTATTTATTTAGTTTTCAAGGGACTTTTCTCATCTTTCTCAAGTTGACAGAAATATTTTTTAATGGGACGCCTTTTAAGTCAATATTAAATAAATGAATATGCCTATGAACTAAATATATGAATATGGTTCAATACGTTAAAAAAAGTTTTTATTTTTCAATGGACAACTTTTTATTTTTTAAAGGGACTTTCTGTAATTCCACATGTATTTCATAATTTTACATTTATTTTTCTATTTATTTATTATAAGAAGTAAGAGAGTACTTCTCTTTCATAATTCCACATTTATTTCACTATTTTTTTTCTCCATTTTATTATATTCGAATAAATGGGGCTAAGTTTAAAAGGTTAAGTTGGTTTATCACAGAAAAAAATCTAATATTCTCTGGTTCCACCTTCAAAGTTTGGATTTGCTTTTCTATATTTTATCAGTAAACTGAAACATTTTGGGGTTTTGGACTGTTCACTTTGTCTCTGGGAATGTGACAGAACTGATGTTTAATCAGATGATTGAACAGTAATATGACAACATAATCTTAATTTAAGATCATCTGACTGAATTGACTAAGTAATGAACTCCTGTGCTCAACAGATACAGAGACAGTTAGTTATGACAAGTGAACTAAAGGAGCTCTTATTCATGTTTTCTTCCTCTCAAGGTGGACTACGTGGAGCCGAGTCAGAACACCATCTCCCTGAAGATGATCCCTCGTATCGACCTGGACCGCATCAAGGCCAAGATGAGCCTGGTACAAACAAAAACTTACATTAACACACTTGCACATGCTGCACTTTTTATTCATCACACACTTATGTGCGTGTGTGTGTATGTGTGTGTCTCCTGCAGAAAGACTGGTTCGCTAAGAGAAAGAAGTTCAAGAGGCCTGCTCAGAGACTTTTTGATGCTGAAAAGATCAGGTACACACACACCAATGCCTACAAAAGAAAACAAAGAAAGATCTTCATCACTGAGCGTTTGGGCTTTAGTCGAATATAATCAAGACTGAATAGTCCACATGAACAGCAGCAAAGATGCTAATGTTTTAACAAAATATTTTATTATTCGCAGATTTTCTGCTTTGTGTTTAGAAGAATTTCCAAATAAAAGCTGTGCAGCAAAGATGCTGATGTTAAATTTATGTCAGCTACTTATTTTTGATCATTAAATGTGACATTGGCAACAAAATGACACATTTTATATGTGAATGAACTTCTGGTAAACAATATATTGTATATGCATGTATTTATGCTACTTATTTTTCAAAATTAACTGTGGTATTAGGAACAAAATCCTACATTTTCTATGTGAATGAGCTTCTGGTAAACAATATATTTTTTATAATTAGTAACTTAAAAAGGCAGGAAAAAAATTAGATTTTCTGCTTTGTGTTTGGAAGAATTTCAAAATAAAAGCTGTGCAGCAAAGATGCTGATTATCAATGTATTTCTGCCACTTATTATTGATAATTAAATGTGGTATTAGGAACAAAATCACACATTTTCTATGTGACCCAGCTTCTGGTAATCTATATTTTATTATCAGGCAGAAACAGGAGATCTTCTGCTTTGTGGTTGGAAGAATTTCAAAATAAAAGAGTTTTACCGTATGTATCACTGACAGGTGGTTGATTTGATTGACAGGTCTCTGGGAGGGGAGGTCAGCCATGATGGAGACTTCATGATCTTTGAGGGGAACCGTTACAGCCGCAAAGGATTCCTGTTTAAGAGCTTTGCCATGTCTGCTGTGGTGAGCAGGAGCTTTATTTCACAAGACTCATAAAACACAGTTAGTTTATAAACAGTTAGTTTCCAGGCACACATACCTCCATCATGAGTGTGTTTGCCAAGTTCGTCCCTTCAGTTTACAGTTATTATTTTATAAATGAAGTGTGTCCAGAATAAATGTTTCACTTTGGGCTTCGAACCTGAAACTGAGCCTGAATCTAATTTTCTTCATTTAGATCCATTTAGCTGCAGCCTTGCCACTAAATAGGCTTCAAGGTTATTCTTTAATATCACTCCCAGCAGCTGTTTATTTGTTTGTTTGTGTGTGGCAGATCACAGACGGAGTGAAGCCGACTCTGTCAGAGCTGGAGAAGTTTGAGGACCAGCCTGAAGGAATCGACCTGGAGGTGGTCACAGAGTCAGGTATGAAGATGATCAGTCGAGCACAGCTCATGTCGGGGATTTTCGGGGATCATGTGAAAACTTTTATTAAATTCTTGGGACCTTTTGAAAATCATCTTGTTCTACTCCAGAGACTTTTTAGTTATGTGTTTTTGAAGTTTGGCCCTCTGAGTCAAATTTTTTAAGTCTTTGTATGTTTTTTATGGATTGAAAGTTGTTCTCAACATCCACGAAATCTTAAATAATTGGAGAAGAATGTTAAGTAAGCTGTAGTTAGTTGCTCAATGTTTTATAGTAATTAATACATTATATTATATAATTTATTTTATATCACATCTAGAAGTTATTTGATCCTGCCACAGATCTCCGGAAAAACTCTTTAAGATGTTTTTACTTTGATTATTTTCAAAAGTAAAGGTCAAATATAGCTCAGCTAGTTGCTTGATGGCTACAACCATATTATTTTGTTTGTGTGTGTGTCTTGGTTTGGGTGTGCAGGTAAGGAGCGTGAACACAACCTGCAGGCCGGTGACAACGTGGAGGTTTGTGAGGGAGAGTTGATCAACCTGCAGGGAAAAATCCTCAGTGTGGATGGCAACAAAATCACCATCATGCCCAAACACGAAGACCTGAAGGTATACACACACACACACACACACACACACACACACACACACACACACACTTTCAAATCTAAAACACTGTGTATGTGTTTTCTCCCAGGACCCGCTGGAGTTCCCGGCTCATGAGTTGAGAAAGTATTTCCGTATGGGTGACCACGTGAAGGTGATCGCTGGGCGGTACGAGGGTGACACCGGCCTCATCGTCAGAGTGGAGGAGAACTTTGTGATCCTCTTCTCTGACCTCACCATGCACGAGGTACCTGCTCCGCTCTGATCTGTCTGTATTGTTGTCTGTCCCGCAGGTAACTCCTCTGAAAGTGTGTGGAAATGCTTATTTTATATCTTAACTTCAACTGCATTTCCACCATGTTGTCTGTCAGTACAGGGTATGTCTGGAGTGTTTGAAAAATTCTTAATTTTAACCATTATGTTTCCAAGGTTTGGAATATGTTTGTATTTAAATATAGTCCTTAAAAAACGCTTCATTATCAACACAATCTGGTGTTTCAAAACTGCTATGGGAGCTCCAGGAGCGTTCTATTGACTGTAAAGATAAGCGCGTTGGGAAAAGTTTGAATGAGTTCAAACAAACACTTTTTATTACAACATTCGTTCAAACTTTATTTGGGGAAAAAGAGAGGATCCTCAGTGTCCAGCTGCAGCTGCACTCACATCATTCTGTGCACCTTTTGATGAATCAGAATTTTTTTTTTTTTTAAGCCACTGCAAACCCATTAACAGTCATTAAATAATTAGAGTTAATATGAACAGCTGATAAAACAAAACAAGTGTAATATTCTGTCACTGCTATTGGTTTAAATTAATTCATGTATGGTAACAATTTAGATGAGATGATAAAAGCTGCAAGAGTCTTGACATTTTATACTTTAGGTACCTTGAAAGTG
This sequence comes from Centropristis striata, assembly GCF_030273125.1. NCBI lineage: Eukaryota > Metazoa > Chordata > Actinopteri > Perciformes > Serranidae > Centropristis > Centropristis striata. The sequence continues at coordinate 25,954,999 of NC_081520.1, forward strand.
CTTGAAAAGTGCTTTCTGTCTGAGTTTCACAATGTTGTTTCAAAATAGCTAGCTTATTTATTGGACTATAAAAACATTTAACAGCCTCAGAAACAGTTTCTTCCTAAGCCTGGCCAATTTTTGGCAAATCAGAAACCATTATTATTATTATTATTCCAAACAGAGAATTTTACATGTCTTTATAGACTTCTGGAGGAGATGTTAATGTGTGTGTGTGTGTGTGTGTGTGTGTTTGTGTGTTTGTGTGTGTGTGTGTGTGTGTGTGTGTGTGTGTGTGTGTGTAGTTGAAGGTGTTGCCCAGAGACCTGCAGCTCTGCTCGGAGACGGCGTCGGGGGTGGACGCCGGCGGCCAGCACGAGTGGGGCGAGCTGGTGCAGCTGGACCCTCAGACTGTCGGAGTCATCGTCCGGCTGGAGAGAGAGACGTTCCAGGTAACAGTCTGCTCATCATCTGCAGCAGTTACTTCAAAGCTCAGTAAACATAAATGTTCAGCAAAGTGAGAAGTGTCTTGAACATCCGACAGGTGCTGAACATGCACGGGAAGGTGATGACGGTGCGGCATCAGGCGGTCAACCGCAGGAAGGACAACCGCTTTGCAGTGGCGCTGGACTCGGAGCAGAACAACATCCATGTCAAAGACATCGTCAAAGTCATCGACGGGCCACACTCGGTGAGGACCACAGCTCAATTCTGTTCTGCTAAATATTCATTCTTCCTGCTGGAGGGACATTTAAAATATTCACAGGTTCTTTCTGAGAATAAAGAGTCATTTTATTTACTCAAACAGGAGCTTTATTGAGGATTTAATCAGTAATTTTCAGTTATTTGTGGCTTTTTGAATGAAGTTGCCAAGTGGAAGACTTGAGTTCAGAGATGAACATGAAAAATAAGAGATTGAGCTCATCAGCGGTGCACAAACCAGTTTCGGTTAAGTGTATAATTATTGTCTTGCAGGATTATGATCTCTTTTTACCAACACATCTGCAGCTGTGAAATTATTCAAGTACTCCCTTGTGCACATTGGTCCTCATGCATGGACGTTTCCTTATTTTTCTCTTATTTTTGTTCTTGTTCACACAGCAATTAGAGGAGAACAAGAAAATCCTTAGTGGGATTATTGAAACATGCTCAACATGTTTGCAATAAGCATAAGAAAAAAAAAAGCATCAATAAACCCATTAAAGTGCAGCAGATTACAGTGCTGTGTACAAACCACAAACAAGCCACTGACATCTGACAGGCAACAATAAATTCGGACAAAATAAGGAAAGAAACAAGGGAAAGAAAAAAAACAGCTAGTGGCAGCAAAAGATTAAAAAAAAACAGCAGATATTAGATTTGTCAGCACTCTGAGAAATGGGTAAAACTTTAAAAACAAGATATAAAAGTCCTTTTTTTAAATAAATACCATACATTTTTTGGCTCAGGTTATTTCAAAATTAAATAAAAGTGATGTTGGGATTCTACCACAGGTGAATTTTGGGTTCATTTGTGGACTTTAACATTTGTGGACTAAATGAGACATTTTCCTCAGTCAGCTCAACAAAATGGCAGAACCTCCATTTTGTCCCCTCTCAAGAACTTCAGTTCCCAGAATGCACTGCATTTATGACACCTTCCAGGTGTGATGTCATTGATCAAGGCACCTTTGACCCCAAAGGAGGTCCACTGGCCTGCTATAAAGCAGACAGCTCTCTCTCCATCGCTGCTCTCTCTCCATCCGCTCCTGCTTGGGGAAGCAGATCCAGAGGCCTGGATCCACCAGCCCTACCCCCTCACCCCCCGCAGAGTCCTGCTGAGGTGAGACCTCTTCTCTTCTGAGACTTCAAGCTTCAAGAATCTCCTTTCCATAAGGATCCTGAACAACTGTAACTCTGACCTTCTCTGCACACCAAAGCTGCATTAATGAACACAAAGTTCATTGCATTTGTCAGAGAAAGCTCAAATTCAACAACAAGGACAACCAGCAACTTAATTTTTAAGACGGCAAATTATTGAACTCAACTTCCTTCTTCCACTCTTCTGCTGAAAAGGCTTTCCTCCCCTTTTTCACCGGACTCGTGAGTAATGTAACTGGGCTTAGATAAGAAATCAGCAAGGACTTTAGCAACTAGGATTTGACCTGTGATTAATGATTTGGTTTATATGTGTGTTTTAAGTATATTTATGTGACATTCGTGTTACGATCAAAGTTGTATGTTAATCTTGCTTTATACAGACAGTCAGTCTTACTGCAACTAACTATACTAACCTTTGACCTGCTCACACACTGATTAAATTAACTGGAGCTGAACACAGCTCATTGTTTGAGGAGTGGCAACCCCCCTCACACACACACACACACACACACACACACACACACACACACGTTTCCTTCTCTTTTGTAATGTATTCTCTATTTTATAGATGTGTGCTTTTATTTGCTTTACTTGTTTAGAATAAATACCTTTTGATTACGAATGCTGTCTATTTAATGTTGTACATTATGAACGATATGCTGGCCTCTGCTGTGTCAAGAATTCACGATTCCTTCAACCACTATTAAATATTAATATGGTAATTTGATTATAATTATATTCATACTTAATAATCAGTGTTCCAAATTGATACTTTAATAACTTTATGAGACTGATTTAGGTGAATTGGCTATATTTTTCTGTTTTACAGATGGTGCCCCATTTTACGAGCTGACTTAGAGTAAATCAAGTCATATTATTTCTTATAATTAATAATTGTTTATGATAATTATTAATAATTCTTATAGCCATCCAACCACACTTTTGAACCGTGAGATCCACACAAGTGTTGCTCAGGTTCATTCCGGCATATTTGGTATCCTTGATGAAGGGATAGCATTTATGATAACGCCCTTTTATTAATATATTTGACGCCCTGTGCAAGGTCATCATTTATTCATAAAAGAGCCATCCTTAATTCCCAACATTTTTGGTGATCCTTGATGAAGGCAATTGGTATCTTTAAACAGATACCCCAACCTAGTTGACGCCCCGGTGCGTAATTACAACAGTGATCTGCTTACATGTTAGAAATGTAAAAAATATTATCTTCCTGTTGGTATGTTGGAAATATTCATAAGCCTGCAGAAAAAGTCGTGTAGCGGTTATGGACACAGCGACTTGTAGTTTTGAACTGTGTGTATGTATGTGTGTTTGTGCGCAGGGCCGTGAAGGTGAGATCCGTCACCTGTTCCGAGGCTTCGCCTTCCTCCACTGTAAGAAGCTGGTGGAGAATGGAGGCATGTTCGTCTGCAAGACCAGACACCTGGTGCTGGCTGGAGGGTCCAAGGTCAGTGGGATCTGTCATCAGCTGAGGATGGAGTTAGTTTAAAGGGTCTCACTACTAGGATTAAACCATTTCACAAGATAAACTTAATCATGAAGCCTCTCCACACTGACTGCTTGTCTACAGTTTCTGGTCTTTGTCAGAACTCTGCCACCTGAACCCCAACGAGCCATGATAATACAGTGATAATACATAAATTGTAAAAACAGGAAAAAAACGCAAGTTTATTCTCTGAGTTCAGTTGTCTGATCATTTAAAAAAAAATGGAACTTATATGTAAAATGTTGAAAAAATTGGGTCTCCACATATTCCACATATTGAAGTATTTGCAACCTCTCCTGTCCTCTCCGCTCTGTAAACAGCCTCTCCGGTCCTCTCCTCTCTGCTCTGTGTAAACAGCCTCTCCTGTCCTCTCCTCTCTGCTCTGTGTAAACAGCCTCTCCGGTCCTCTCCTCTCTGCTCTGTGTAAACAGCCTCTCCTGTCCTCTCCTCTCTGCTCTGTGTAAACAGCCTCTCCTGTTCTCTCCTGAGTGCAGAATTTAATGTGATCAGTGCAAACACTATCTTAATTGTACATGTAGAATAAAGAGACAGAAATATCAACATTTTTACACTTCTTTTAGACTACTTTTCTTAACGGAAATGTTCATAACTGATGATCCGTTTGAAAACAATAGGAAAGTTTAAACTCTTATAAAAATGCCTGTTTTTACAGTTTCTTCTTATGGTACTTTTGGCAATATATTAAACCTACTTATTAAAACCGCCTGCTAGTTTTGGGTTCAGAGGGTTAAACACTAAACGTTCGATTCGACATGAACTCGGAGTACAATATTTCCCACTTAACCCATTGAGGCCTGAGAAATCGCTGGGTGATTTTAAAATAAGCCTCTAATTTCTGGAAATTCTGGAAAAATTCTGGGAAAAAAAGTGTCAACTCTTCTACTAAATAATAGATTTTTCAGCCTCTGTAGCAGATAGAAATGAAATTCAAAAAGTATTTGAGAGCTTATACAAATACTACAAAACGACGTATCCGCTTTCCAGGCTTCAATGGGTTAAGGGAAACACTAAGCCTGTCATGCTTTCTCTCTGTGAATCTTGTTTGCCTCTTTCAGCCCAGAGACGTGACCAACTTCACCGTGGGGGGATTTGCTCCGATGAGCCCTCGCATCAGCAGCCCCATGCACCATGGAGGAGGAGGTGAGAGCACACACAGCAGAAACACCTGCAGGCTCAGGTTGATAGTGGTTATGGTAGAAAACAATAACGGTTGAGTCCTTCAAGCTCTGTACGGTTCCTATGAAGCTCCTCAAAGGGACATGAGGCTTCCACCAGTGGATCTGACTCCTGCTGTCATGACATTTCTTTGTTCTCTCCACTGACAAGCACTGACAAGTTTGTTTTTCCAACAAATTTCCGTAGCATTTCTATTTTCTCTGCGAGCCACTGCTAAACCTCGTAAATCTCAACAGAGCAGATCGCACCAGACAGGAAGTCCGAATCAACGTAATACACTTCTGCCGCCTTTCAAAATAAAACACAATACGCAGTTCATGCGGCCTAAAACTACTTAACATCAACATTATGTCCTGACCGGGGTCACCAGATGAGCAGTCAATCAATCAAAGGATCTAAATTGACGCCTGCCAGAAGATGGAGCAAAACCACGGCAGAGCCGTTCCGCGGCCATTCCACCCCCGGTGGAAATCCCCAGTAAGAGTAAATCAGATGTGAGAGGACGTCGCCAAATCTCCCTATAGCAGAGATTTAGTTTTGCCTCTCGTCAGCTAAATGTTTGTTTGCTCTTTGGGAAACAAGGAAAAGAGAAGTCTCAGAGGCAGGACTTCTGTGGAAAAGTACTGTAAAATACAAGTCTGCATTGTTCTTAATCATGCAGTGATTCCTAAGAAACAGTAAGTGTAGCTTCCCTCAACTCTTTTACTGATGGTTCTCAAAGTTTTATTTAAAGACCATGAAACATTCCTTGGCCACCTTTTGAACCCACCGTAAGAGCTACAAGAAGGAAAAACAATGCCAAATATAAGCATTCGCACAAACGCCTTTAAATGAGATAAGATTACAGACACTTTATACGACGTACGCAGCACTCCTTTTCAAAATAAAATCACCTGTCCCACGACACTGAAAGCACCTTTTCAAAATAAAGTCACCTGTCTCACACTAAAAGCACCTTCTCAAAATAAAACCACCTGTCCCACAACAACCTTGAAGACACCTTTTCAAAATAAAACCACCTGTCCCACAACAACACTGAAAGCACCTTTTCAAATTAAAAGCAACATGACACAGTGAAACACCTAGAAAAAAAAAAATCAAAAACATCAAACTATATAATACAAATGCACCACAAAGAACCATGCTCAATGTCAGTTACAGTTAGTATTTCTTTGTAGTGTGTACAGAGCATTGAATAAAATGTTTTTGTTGTCCTGCAGGGACTCCACAGAGAGGAGGAGGAGGAGGTGGAGGTGGAGGAGGAATGGGGCGCGGCAGAGGACGGAGAGACAACGAGCTGATCGGTCAGACGGTCCGGATCTCCCAGGGCCCTTACAAAGGTGAGACGAGCTTCATGTGACTGGAGTTGCGTTTCCATCAGAGAGTTATTCATGAGGAAAGCTTGATGGAAACACCAAAATATGACAAAACTTTCGAAAATGTGCATAAAAGTCTCTGTCTCTGTCTGTCTCTCTGTCTGTCTCTCCCTCTCTCTGTCTGTCTCTCTCTCTGTCTGTCTGTCTTTCTCTCTGTCTTTCTTTCTGTCCGTGTCTCTGTCACCAAAATTTGATAAAACTTTCAAAAGTACACATAAAAGTTTGCTCACTTAAGGTGTTTTTTGTCTTTTTTATGAAAACAGTTAATGCTCTAAACAGGAGATGGAAACTTTTTCTGAATAAGTTCTGAAACATTTAACTCTCATGACTGATCAGCTGTTTCCTCTGACATGAAAGAACAATTAGAAGTTGAATCTAATTCAAGCAACACATTACACTGCCACCTGCTGACCAAAGTATGTTACTGCAGCTTTGTTTATTCTCTCTGAACCAGCTGATTTAACTCAAAAATTCACATTTTCTTTAATGCGATGGTTGGTTCAACTTTAATGGAAACACGGCTTGTGATTAGGTTTTTTTGGTCTCTCCGTCTCTTCAAAATGTCACTGATGAATCCGCCTACATTTCCCAGGGTACATTGGTGTGGTGAAGGATGCTACAGAGTCCACAGCCAGAGTGGAGCTGCACTCCACCTGCCAGACCATCTCAGTAGACCGACAGCGCTTAACCACCATGTACGTACTCTCAATGTTCCCTTGCTCTGTTAGAAGCTTTCATTGGAACCATGTCGATATCATTTGACCGTCTCTCTGCCAAAGACAGTGTTTCTAACCTGACCTTACCCCCCTCGCCCCGACCCTCCTTCTGTCCCTGCAGGGGAGCCAAGAGACACAGTGGAATGACGTCAACCCACGGCCGCACCCCCATGTACGGCTCCCAGACCCCCATGTACGGGACCGGGTCCAGAACGCCCATGTATGGCTCCCAGACACCGCTGCATGAGGGTAAGTCTGTCTGTCTGTCCCTCAGTCCCCGTCTCTCTCTCTCTCTCTCTCTCTCTCTCTCTCTCTCTCTCTCTCTCTCTCTCTGTCTCTGTCTGTCTCTCTGTCTTGTTTCTGTCTTTTTCATCGATCTCATGTTGAATTATAATTCAGCTTTTGATTTATGATGTTTTTCTCTCATGTTGAGAATTCATCTGTTTCTTTCTCCATGTTTGGTTCTCGTTGCTCCTCTCTGTGGATCTGATTTGGCCCGAACTTCAAACGTTTAAATGAGTCACTGTGTGTTTGTGTTACATCAGAAAACATTTCAATGTGACTCAATCCAACACGATAAGAGAAACCAACCACAGCCTCGGAGTCGTCCTGAGAGGATGAAAGGGGAGAAACAGAAGTTTGAGAACCAGAGTTTTAAAACCAACATGTAGAAAACTCACAGAATTAAGAGGTCAAAAATGTCCCAGAAACCCTGTGTGAGTGGAAATGTCTCTCATCGGTGGGTCTTTTTTCTCCAGCGGGAAGTCGCACGCCTCACTACGGCTCGCAGACCCCACTGCATGATGGCAGCAGGACGCCGGGTCAGAGTGGAGCCTGGGACCCCAGCAACCCCAACACACCTTCCAGGTAACACACACACACACACACACACAGAGCTCAGTGTGCCCATGTGCATTTATTTTAAGTGTGTATCTGTATTAATGTTCCTTTTTTAATCTTCTCTCCAGGAATGACGAGGAGTACGACTTCGGCTACGACGACGAGCCTTCCCCGTCCCCCCAGGGCTACGGGGGGACCCCCAACCCCCAGACCCCGGGGTACCCAGAAGTCCCATCTCCACAGGTCAACCCTCAGTACAACCCTCAGACACCTGGCACGCCTGCTATGTGAGTATCAACACACACACACTTAAACACAGATATAAACATAATGTTTTTTTACTTTTCTCCCTGTGGCCTAGAGACCACAGCAGAAACTAAATGATTGTTCTTCTCTGGCCTCCGGCTCAGTTTTGATAAAAATCTGCTGTTAAGATTGTGCTTATAAATGTGTGAATAGAAATTTGGAAATGGGCTTAAATCCCCGTTCCACACCGTTTTGAGGTTTTTCCATTTTCTCAGATTTATGGGTTTATCCTGGAGGCTCGTTGACACAGAAAGCAGTTAATATATTGTGTGTGTGTGTGTGTGTGTGTGTGTGTGTGTGTGTGTGTGTGTGTGTGTGTGTGTGTGTGTGTGTGTGTGTGTGTGCAGGTATAACACAGAGCAGTACTCTCCCTACGCGGCCCCGTCTCCTCAGGGCTCCTACCAGCCCAGTCCCAGTCCTCAGAGCTACCACCAGGTAGCGCCGTCACCGGTCGGCTACCAGAACACACACTCTCCAGCCAGCTACCATCCCACTCCTTCCCCCATGGCCTACCAGGTAGGAGACACATGACCTCTGACGGCTCAGCTGCAGCGTGCACATGGTGCTCAGAGTCACATGCACAGCTCAGATTTTGCACGCAATAATGTGCATGTGCACATGGGGCTGGGTTAAAAAAAATCAATATTAACTTTCATTTTATGATATAGAAAGTTATACTGTGGGGAGCTTTAACCTGGACTGTTAGTTCATTCTGTATTCCACAAATCTCTGAATACTATTCTTTTTTGTATCACTTTAATTTTTTATTATATAATCATTTGGACAAAAGCAAGAAATACAAACACACAGTCCAACAAGTATCGCTGCCTTCTGTGGTCCAGTGACTGTTTTGATCAATAGAAAGCCAGATGTCTGTTCTGGGGTTTCCACAGAACATTCAACCACTGACAGATCCAAGTGCTCCATCAAACAGATTAACATTCAAGGCAGAGGTTGTGTAATAGAGACTGTTGACCCCCCCCCCCCTCCCCCCCCAGGCCAGTCCCAGTCCCAGTCCTGTGGGCTACAGCCCCATGACGCCTGGAGCGCCCTCTCCTGGAGGATACAACCCTCACACCCCGGGCTCCAACATCGAGCAGGGCAGCAGCGACTGGGTGACCACCGACATCCTGGTCCGGGTCAAGGACTCCTTCATGGACCTGATGGGGCAGACCGGGGTCATCCGCAGCGTCACGGTAACAAATATAATAAACTTCTGTCGGGTCGTCCTTGTGTTTCTAATGTTAGCAGTTAAATCCAGGTTTTATTTTAACCCTCTGAACCCCAATGATAGGGCGTTTTGTTTTTCTTTTTTTACATTTCCTCTCTGTGTCCTTGTGTTTCACTGCAACAGATAAAATCTATATGAATCCTAAAATTTCTATAAATCTATCTAAAGTCCTGCAGCTCTGTGTAATCATCACAATCATGGCTAGAAGTTGGAACAACTCAAACGTGTTTCTGCAGAATAACGGAAAGACAGAAATCAGAAAAAAGTTTAATTTCTTTGATAAAATATTTTTTAAATAGGTATAAAATGGAATTAATATATAAAGACTTTTCCAAGTGCTTACAAGTGTTATGAATATTGACATATTGCAGCTGAGGGGCAGAATTGAATGTTTTTTTTGCAAAAATTTTATTTTTGCACGTTTTAAATGAGACTTTTAAAATATCTGCTTTAATTATATAAATATATTTATTAGACAGCCTGTCATCAAAACAAGAAAACATAAATATTTTGGAAATGTTTCCAAGGCTAGTTTAAAAATAAAATGTTATTGTTATTTATTTGTCAAATAACAAAATAAATTCACCTTTTTACAGTCAGATCTGAGCCGAATTCAACCACTAAAGCATGTGCTTAAAACATATTTGACTCTTAATCAAGAAATAACAAGCTTTACTATTTTTTACAGTTTTTTTTGTAAAACAGTGAAATCGGAATTCATGGATAACAATAACAATTATATTTTAGAATTAAAAATATGTTTTGGGTTAAAGAGTTTGTACATACTGCTGTATTAAACATTAGAGAAACAGAATATGATTTTGGTAATTACTCATGCTGTTAATTTAGGACAGCTGTGGCATAAACCGCTGCTCTGATCCATGCGTTTAGCACTCTATATAATAAAGTGATTTTAAAGATCGATGGTGAAGCAGCAGCTGAAATGTGGTTCCTCTCGTCACTGGAAAGTTTTATTTGGAGGCAGACGAACTAAAGTGATTTTTTTTGGCTCAATAAGAATCCTGATAAACATGAAAGCATCTGGTTCTGCTTCACAGGCATCTTGAACGGAGATGAAATACTAACTAAAGACTGTCCAAAATATCTTACGATAATAATATTGTGTCATATATCACCAAGACTCTTTGAAGATGAGAAACACTTTAGATTTTTGATGTTTGTTGAAATGGAACAGAGTTCATAAAGTTTATTTCTCTGGTGAAAGTGAAATATTTAAATCATAATATAAAGTCAATCAGTAACATCTCAGCCAGCAGCTCGCCACGTCTGCTTCTGGTTCTGTTTCAGATGTTCAAATTAAATTACATTTTTTCTTCTACATTGTTAGGCTTGATTCGTAAAGTTCAACACATCTTTTGTTTTCTTGTTTTTTCAAATCAAAATATACTAAATCATTTAATCTGATTATTTGTTTTTAGTTGATAAACTATAACAACATACAGCCTGGATATGTAAATGTAAAGAAAATGTAAAACGTATTCTTCACTTTCTTAAATGTAATTTTCCAGCAAAAAAAAAACTATGATCTTATTCTGAATAAACCAGTTAGTAAGAAAGAATTGTGACTATTAGGCCTGTCATCATGATTACTATATTGACTTATTATGCTCTAATATAGTTATAAAACTAAAATGACAACGATACTATGGTTTATCGTGACAGTTTCTGGGAAAATATATCGTCCTAAAAATGTGTTATCGCAACAGGCCTTTTCCAGCAGTAAATCTGTTTAGGAACCAGATGTTTGGTTGGTTTATGTGTTTGTGTTCTGAGGTGGATCTTAGCCTTTGAATGCTGCTGGTGAACATGTTTCCCTGTGTGTGTCTGCAGGGAGGGATGTGTTCAGTGTTCATGCAGGAGTCAGAGAAGGTGGTGAGCATCAGCAGCGACCACCTGGAGCCCATCACGCCCACCAAGAACAACAAGGTAACCAGATTCTGCTTCAAGCTGCTGTTTGATTATAGGTCAAGCCTTCTTTTACCATCGTTGAGTAATTTAGAACGCTTTCACAACCCAAAGTTTAGTCCATTTTAATGGAACTCTGGTGGATAAATCCTTGTTAGGGTTCGTTAACGCTCCAGTTTTACTCTGGTGCACCAAAACATCCATCCCCAGACCTCCTGTGACACGGTCTCTAGTGTGGTTCCATTCACTGTGAACATAATCAGTGACAGAATCTGACCCAATTAAAGGAAATGAACCAAAACGCTGAGCTAAAGCTAATTTGTAGAATTATTGACATATTGCTCAACCCATTGCTTTGTGGTAGAAGCAGATCGTGGTAGAAGTGCATTAAGGCTCTTCCGCTCTGATTATTAATTTTATTAATTTGAATTAATCCTTGCATTATAATGTCTTTAAAAGTCAGGGCCGTTTTGTTTTAGGAACCTTGAAAATACTCCTAGAAAGCTGTATGAACTTTATTATTACATTACATATTATAATATTATTACACTATTTTAGGCTTAAATGTTAATGCTGTTAAATGCTGTTGTCGTATCCAGGTGAAGGTGATGTGTGTAGTGACAGTGTGTTGTTGTGTCTCTAGGTGAAGGTGATCCTCGGCGAGGACCGCGAGGCGACGGGGATCCTGCTGAGTATCGACGGAGACGACGGCATCGTCCGCATGGAGCTGGACGACCAGCTGAAGATCCTCAACCTGAGGTTCCTGGGACGCCTGGAGCACTGAGGCAGGAGGAGAGAACACACACACACATACACACACACACAGGACTACACACCGGAGACTGTAATGGCATCTGGGAATTCAGTTTTTATTGCTTTGTCCAGAGCCAAAACTGCCCACACACACTCTGTCACACACACACTCTGCAGGCTACAGAACTACGTTTGGTGTTGCATCACAAACATTATTTTAAATGACTCTCCAGTGTGTGTGTGTGTGTCCAGCTTTTTTCCAGAACCATCACTAGCAGCGAGCCTTTCTCTCTTCTCCGGTTGTTTTATTCTTTAAATTTTTGTAATTTTTTGCTTTACTGTATTCTTATTAGTGGTCTGAATCTGTTTTTAGTGCTCTCTGAATGTTCTGTCAGTACTTTTTGTTTTTCTTGATGGATGAGGGTTAAAAAAAGTGTAACATGTCAATAAACTGTGAACCAGTTCATCAGTTTGTCTACACGTGGATTTTTTTAAAAGCCCATGGGGCTTATATACGGTAGGACAATTTTTGTCAATAATGGTCAAATTTAAAATGCCTAAAAATATTTAATATGGCCCAATTACAGTCTTGTAATACAGTATTGTTCAAAATAATAGCAGTCCAATGTGACTAACCAGATTCATCCAGGTTTTTGTTTTTTTTGTTTTTTGCTACATGGCAAACAAGGTACCAGTAGGTGCAGTAGATTCTCAGAAAACCAACAAGACCCAGCATTCGTGACATGCATGCTCTTAAGGCTGTGCAATTGGGCGATTAGTTGAAAGGGCTGTGTTCAAAAATATAGCAGTGTCTGCCGCTGACTTTACAATCTCAAAACTATTTTGTACAAACTGTTTTGTTTCTAGGATTTATCCTGTGAGTCACTAAACTAATATTTAGTTGTATGACCACAGTTTTTTCTAACTGCTTCACATCTGTGTGGCATGGAGTCAACCAACTTGTGGCACCTTGCAGCTGTTATTCCACTCCAAGATTCTCTAACAACATTCCACAATTAATTTACATTTCTTGGTTTTGCTTCTGTCATGAACCAGCTCATAGATCATGGCAAAACAAGGGAGAGCACACATGTATTCAAGTTATAAGAAAATATTCATTTAATTAACTGAAAACACAAAGAAACTTAATTATGTAAGTCAGTATATCAGTGGTGAGGTGTGTGCATGCATGCAATGTGGTGTAATGCAGGTGTATAAGCTATAAGTAACTAACAAACAAAACCACCTAAACTAGACCAACTAGAACAAACCAAGGTGGTGGCTGTATAGGAGAGAAAGAGAGCTGAGGCCTCAGCTCCTCTATATAACCTCAGTGATTGAGACTGAATTCAGGTCTGCTTCTCCAGCCTCCTCCAGCCTCTGCAGACTGGAGGAGTTGCCTGAACTGTGGCCCCTCCTGCAAATAAAGAGAGAAAGCATGCCACAACACACAGAGAGGGAGGGGATCATCACACTTCAGAAACAGCATTTTTGATGTCACCCCACAAGTTCTTAATTGGATTAAGCTCCGGAGATTGGGCTGGCCACTCCATAACATCAATGTTGGTTTGGAACCAAGATTTTGATGGTTTACTAGTGTGTTTGGGGTCATTGTCTTGTTGAAACACCCATTTCAAGGGCATGTCCTCTTCAGCATGAGGCAACATGACCTCTTCAAGTATTTTGACATATACAAACTGATCCATGATCCCTGGTATGAGATAAATAGGCCCAACACCATAGTAGAGAAACATGCCCATATCATGATGCTTGCACCACCATGCTTCACTGTCTTCACTGTGTACTGTGGCTTGAATTCAGAGTTTGGGGCTCGTCTCACAAACTGTCTGCGGCCCTTGAACCCAAAAAGAACAATTTTACTCTCATCAGTCCACAAAATGTTCCTCCATTTCTCTTTAGGCCAGTTGATGTGTTTGGCAAATTGTAACTTCTTCTGCACATGCCTTTTTTTTAACAGAGGGACTTTGCGGGGGATTCTTGTAAATAGATTAGCTTCACACAGACGTCTTCTAACTGTCACAGCACTTACAGGTAACTCCAGACTGTCTTTGATCATCCTGGAGCTGATCATTGGCTGAGCCTTTGCCATTCTGCTTATTCTTCCATCCATTTTGATGGTTGTCTTCCGTTTTCTGCCACGTGTCTCTGGTTTTGCTCTCCATTTTAAATCATTGGAGATCATTTTAGCTGAACAGCCTATAATTGTTTGCACCTCTTTATAAGTTTTCCCCTCTCCAATCAACTTTTTAATCAAAGTACGCTGCTCTTCTGAACAATGTCAACGACCCATTTTCCTCAGGCTTTCAAAGATGAATGAATGTTCAACAAGTGCTGGCTTCATCTTTAAATAGAGGCCACCTGATTCACACCTGTTTTTTTCCAGGCGGCAATCTCCGTGTCTGAGCATGGAGGCCAACCAGGAAGTGCCTTAAGCCTGCAATCCACCAAAAATTCCAGTAGGGGGTGCTAAGTTTGGCTGCAGAAAAAATCTGCCCATTCATTTCAGTGCAAAATTTGAAAACTTCTGACTTGATTTATTACCTCAGAAAAATGTTTCAGGACAACACTATGGTCTCAATCGCTAGTAAAAAATCATCTTCAAGACAATTTGATGTTAATAGTGTTAATAGAAGAAAATAGAAGATAAAGAATCATATGATTTGGGGCGGGGCTACCTTTGATTGACAGGTGGCTAACAAGGCGAGCCGTCATCAGGAGAGAAGCAGAGCAATGCATATCCACGGCAACGAGTCAATAAAGTTATATATAAGGTTATATAGATAGAAAAGAGGGCGTTTACCGATTTGGTCTCATAACTTTAACCCTTTCACACTGTATTTTCACTTAATGACAGTTTATTTGAAGGTTTTGTTCAGTAAAAATGTTCAGCATTTGGTTGGACTAACAGACACTCCAAGGAGTCGCTGCTCAGTTTTCTGAGGTAAGAAAGATACATTTTGTTTTTGTTTTTTGCTAGCCAAAACTAACATGCCAGTTAATGCTCCAATTAATGCTAACATGAATTAGCAGCGGCTTCTCTCAGTCGGGTTGAGGTGTAGAGAGGCTGTAGTCAGTGATCAGATCCCTCTCGCTCCTCCACAGTCCAAATATGGTTTGCTCCGCGTATCGGAAACAAGATGGCGACGAGTGTAACGCTGAACTCGAGGCTTCCAACGGGCAGTCCACAAACCAATGGGTCACGTCACGGTGACTACGTCCATTATTTATTTATTTATTTATTACAGTCTATGTTTTTTTCACAAAATTGATGACCTCACTGATTGAATGCCACACTGCTATTTTTTTAACACACCCCTTTCAACTAATTGCCCCATTGCACAGCCTTAAGAGCGTGTATATAACGAATGCTGGGTCTTGTTGTCTGAGAATCTACTGCACCTACTGGTATCTTGTTTGCCATGTTGCAATAAAAAATATACTAAAAAAACCTGGATTAATCTGGTTAGTCACATTGGGCTGCTATTATTTTGAACACTACTGTACAAAAATGACAGAAAAACACAATTTTATGGGATTTCCAAAAATAACCCTCTCAAAAAAAAGTCATACCATAGTTTGCCGATTTTGGTCAAAAATTGTCAAATTTTTTAATTTCTTAGAATGTTAAAAATGGTCTGATATGTATTATATAAAAATATTTCATTCGATCAAAGTTAACTGGAAACTTTTCTTACCCTTAAAAAATATCCTGGAAATAATTTCAAACACATCTGTTTGTTAAATCAGTTTATTTGTACACACTTTTGATTAATCACAGGAAGACTGGCATTACAAACTTTAAACTCATCTTTGGCTTTCTGTCTCCACCATCCAACCGTCTGACTGACTGTCCTCTACTCTGATATTCAGAGTGAGTTATCCGCAGGGCCGCAGCGGCTCCTGGTGGTCGATGGGGAAGTAGTAGAACGGGGTCTGAGGAGGGCAGGGGTGCCCATTGGAGGGGTGCCATCCTGGGTCAGACCTGGGCGCAGGGTCCCTGTTGGCGCCGCTGTGGTGTTCACAGCCGAGGGTGAGGTTGTGAGACAGAGGTATCTTCACCTGAAACCACACCTCTCTGTCCTGTGAGGGACAAGAGGAACAAATGTATGACACAAGTGTTACTTGTGCTCGTTTTAAAGTAACTTTATTTACTCATTACTGTAGTTCACATGTTTAAGTGCATTCTAAAATCTTAAGCTTTTCACACAGGTAAACTCTTGCTCTGCACTGGTCTTTGTACCTGTCCAACATCAACTGCTGAACCTTCTTTGACAGAAATGGTTGAATTTTAAAATGCCTAAAAATGTTGAAATGGGTCAATTATAGTCTGTTGATACATATTAGAGCATGATATGGCCAGAAATGACAGAAAAACACCATATTTAAGAATGTATAAAAATGACCCCCTCAAAAAAAAAGTCATACTATAGCATGTCGATATTGGTCAAATTTTAAAATGCTTAAAAGTGCTAAAATCGTCAAGTTATAGGTTGCAAAAATGACAGAAAAACACCATATTATAGGCTGTCCAAAATATGAGGGAAAAAAAGTCATATTATAATGTGTTGATTTTTGTCAAAAATGGTCACATTTTAAAATGCCTACAAATGCTAAAAATGGTCTGCTGATACGTATTATAGCAGAATATTTTCAAAAATGACAGAAAACACCATATTATAGAATGTACCAAGAAAAAAAAATAAAAATACTATAGCATGACAATTTTTGTCAAAAAATGTCAAATTTTAAAAGTCCTAAAAATTATTGAAATTGGTCAGTTATACTCTGCTGATACATGTGGTAGTATAGTTTGTTCAAAAATAGCAAAAAAAAAACCCCACCATATTATGGGATGTCCAAAAGTGACCCTGTAAAAAAATGCCCAAAAATGCTTAAAATGGATTTCTTATAGTCTCTTGGTACATATTAAAGCATAATATGGCCAGAAATTACAGAAATAATCACCATATATTCCGATTTGAGTTAAAAAAAAAAAAAAAGTCATACTATAGCATGTCGATTTTTGTCAAAATGGTAAAATTTTAAAATGCCTAAAAATGCTTAAAATGTGTCAAATTATAATCTGTTCATACAAATTAGAGCATAATATGGTTACATTTTATCCCGGACCATCATTACCTCTGTGCCTTAACTATTTATACTACTGTATATTTACCAATGAGGTCACTGGTTTGCCATAATTTACATTATCTACATCTGTATTTTATATTCTCACAACTGTTAAACTGTTGACTTCTGCACTGTGGAAGTTTAGCCTCAAAGTTCACTGCAGCTCATGAGGTTTGAAACAACAATCTTCTAATCAGTCTTCTGTCTACCTGAGCTATCTCCTCTGATACAATTATGAAAGTAGTATATGATGTTGTTTTATAAAATGTAAAAAAAAAACCAACATGTAATAATGCGTCTGAAAATTTAAGAAAAAAACCCCGCCATAGTATAGTTTGTCAAAGATGTCAGAAGTGGTCAAAGTGTAGATTGTCCACAAAAAACCCTGCAAAGTTATAGTATTCTGAAAGATATAGTAGTATAGTTTACCCACACATGCAAAAAAAAAACCCACCATGCTGTAGTAGGTCAAAAAATGTCAAAAATTGTCAAATTTTGAAACTCTTCAAAAAAGTTCTTGAAATGGGTCAGTTATACTCTGCTGGTACATGTGCTAGTATAGTTAGTTCAAAAATAGGGAAAAAACACAGTATTATGGGACGTCCAAAAGTGACCCCGTCAAAAAAAGTCACACTATATATAGCATGTTGTTTTTTTGGTCAAAAATTGTCAAATTTAGAAAAAAATGTTTAGAAATGGTCATATTACAGTCTGTTGATACATATTGTAGCAGAACATTTCCAAAAATGACAGAAAAACACCATATTATAGGATGTCCAAAATTTGAAAAGAAAAATAAGTCCTACTATAGCATGTCAGTGGTGGTATAGTTTGTCCAAAAATAGTGAAAAACATATTATGGGATGTCAAAAAGTGACCCCCTAAAAAAAAAAGTAAATTTTTGTCAATTTTTTTTTAATGCCTAACAAAGCTTAAAATGGGTCAATTATACTGTGCTGATACATGTGGAAGTATAGTTTGTTCAAAAATAGCGAAAAAAGACCATATTATAGGATGTCCAAAATTTTAGAATAAAAAAACTATTCATACTATAGCATGTTGATTTTTGTCAAAAATTGTCAAATTTTAAAATCCTCAGAAAAGCTTCAAATGGGTCAATTATAGTACGTTGATACATATTAGAGCATGATATGGCCAGAAGTGACAGGAAAACACAATATTATAGGCTGTCCAAAAGTAACCCCCTGAAAAAAAAGTCATACTCTAGCATGTCGATTTTGGAAAAATGGTCCAATTACAGTTTGTTGATATGTTTTATAGCATAATATTTCCAAAAATGACAACAAAAAAACCCCACCATATTATAGGCTGTCAAAAATTTGAGAAGAAAACAAAACGGTGTAGCATAGCATGTTGTTTTTGGTTTTAAAAAAATATATATAAAATTTCTAAAAATGTTTGAAATGGCCCAATTATAGTCTGCTGATACACATTAGAGCATAATATGACCAGAAATGATAGAAAAACATAATATTAAAGGATATCCAAAAATGACCCTGTTAAAAAAAAGTCATACTATAACATGTCAATTTTTGTCAAAAATTGTCAAATTTTAAAATTGCAAAAATGGTCCTTTTACAGTCTGTTGATATGTATTATAGCAAAATATTTCTATTAAAGATAAACAACACATTACCAAATTTGAGGGGAAAAAGAAAATGTCATACTATGTCGATTTTTGTCAAAAATTGTCAAATTTTAAAATGACTAAAAATGTTTCAAATGGTCCAATTACATATAGTAAAATAGTTTGTCCAGAGATGTGGGAAAAAAATCATATTATCTTATTTTATTTTGTTATTACACTTTTGGCCTTTGGGATCCGACAGGCAGGCAGACAGACAGACAGACAGACAGACAGACAGACAGACAGACAGACAGACAGACAGACAGACAGACAGACCTTGTGGTCGGTGACACACTGGATCACATGCTTCTCTCCCAGATGTAGAGCCAGGACCTGCTGGACCTCCTCAACCTGCACACACACACGCACACACACACACACACACACACACACACACACACACACACCCACACCGCCTGTGCAGTCACATCTGCAACCACTCAATAAAAACTTTATTTTTTTGCATAATAAACTCTCCATATATATTTATATACTGTATATATGGCCTAAAAATATGTTGAAACAATGTCATAGTGTAGTATGACTTGATATATTGGTAAAAAAAAAAAAAAAAAGACAAAAAACTTAATAGTATAGTAGAATGACTTCAAATATTCCAAAAATATCAAAATATAGTTAAATTATCAAAATTAGTTAACTTTGTAAAATATAGTTAAATTACCAAAATTCGTTAAATTATACTTAAAATATATGGAAAGATGTCACAGTATAGAAAAACTATATAAAAAATAGTGTAATAATATAGTTTGAGTAGTTTATATTTATTTCTATTTTCAGAGTTGTGTGTTTACCTTGTAGGGTCGATCACAGGACGGAGTGATGTCAGCGTCCTGCAGCAGCCTGCAGACACACACACACACACACATGCAATCACACACACACACACACAACTCAGGACTGTGTTTACGTACATGATGTGTGTGTCTGTGTGTCTGTGTGTGTGTGTACTAACTTGTGGATGTCAAACTGTCCTCTCAGTTTGAGGCAGATCTGGAAGTATCTGAGTGGAGAGTTCATTCCTTCCACACAGGCTGCACACACACCGTGTTTCTCCCATTCCTCTCTCCTGTTACACACAATAAAACACAGTAACACACACTAATGTTTCACAGCAGCATGTCACCATCAGCGCTGCAACATATTATTAGAAGTTATATCAATTAATGGATTGTTCTGCACATAAGTTAAACTGGCTTGCTCTGTCCAGTAAACACCCAAAGTTTAAAACCCTTCAAAAATAAATAAATACTTCTTCTAATAATACAAAAAAAATAATGAAAGACTTCAAAATGTTTTTTCTAAACAGCCCTAAAAACGTTCCCTAAAATATAAAAATATAAAAAAGGCAAAAAAATACCTTTTAAATAAAAATAAATTTAAAAATCTTTAAAAGTCAATAAAAAAACACATATTGACCTAAAGAAAATCTTTAAAAATATAAAAATAATATAAAGACCTAAGTAACCTTTAAAAATAAATAAATAATAAATAAAATGACCTTAAAATCTTCTATAAATTAATTTGCTGTCCTCTAAAAAGTCAGTAAAACAGCTTTTTGTTTTCAGCTTTGTGATGACAACTTTTCCAGCTGATCCAAGAGAGTTTTTAAATAGTTTATTTAGCTGAAGAAGAAGGAGAATTTTCACTTCATCCTTCAGTTTATCACAAACATTCAACATCAGCACACCTGGAGATACAAGGTTTTCACTGCACAGGAATGAACTGAAGCTGTTCAGTAAAAACTACAATATTTGCCTCTGAGGAGTACAAGTTAAAAGATGTGTAAAAATGGAAATACCCAAGCAAAGTACAAGAACTCAGACAGTGAGTAATTTATGTTTGGTACCAGAAGTGGAAGCTGGACTTGGTCCTCAGTAAGGACGGCCAGTGTTCAGTCAGCTCAGCCTCCAGCTCCTGCAGACAGACCTCAGATCAGCTCTCAGCCTCACTCATCGTCATTCTGTTCTAATCCGAGACTCACCTGCACGTCAGACTGGAACATCGGCCAACACTTACAGCAGCCGTATGCCCCAAGAGGCCTGCAGGCAGGATTTACACAGAGCAGAGGGGAGGAGACAGGAGAGGACAGGATAGATTCATCTTTGTGTTTCAGTTCCTAAAAAGGTTTATTTGTGTCTCGCTGTCTTCAAGCAGAATATTTACAACTCAGACAGAGACACAAGCATCTGATTTTGTCCGACAGATAACAAGCTGTGAGAGAAGAGTTAAAGTATTTAAGAATAAGAAGAATTATTCACCAGAGGCCATGGATTGTCCAGCTGTCCACACCAGGAGGAATCCTGCACAGAGTCTCATTGTCCAAAGACTGCAGAGGGTCAGAAGGACAGAGAGACAGGGAGACAGACAGACAGAGGTTCAGAGAGACAGACAGAAAGACGGACAGACAGAGAGGCAGACAGAATTAATCTCTTATTCTTGTGCCCTATAATAATTCGTTTTAATGATGAAGATGATGATGATGTGATAATGATGATGTAATGATGATGATGATGATGATGATGAAGCTGATGATGATGCTGAAGATGATGACCTCACCTGACAGAAGGCTGCGGGCCACTGCAGAGTGAACAGGAGACATTTCCAGGAGCAGAAAGGTTTCTCTTGAAGGCCATGTTTGTAGTCCTGCCAGTGTCCTTCCTCTGTGGTGCTGTAGTCAGGAAGCTGCAGCAGGAAGAGGAGCGCAGGACTCAGACGGACCAGCAGGGGCAGCAGAGAGCATGTCGTCGAGAGCCACATGACTCCTGAGAGGACACCACACACCATCAATAATTCATATAATATCAATAAAACATCAGATAACCAACGAAACATCAGATATTCAATTTGATATCAATTAATCAATAAAACATACATTAATTAAAAAAACAGTTAATTAATGATACATTAATCAATTAAATAACGATAAATCAACATACTATCAGTCAATCAATAAAATATAATTTAGTCACTTAAATATATATACATATTTATATATATATATAAATGTATACATTGCACTTAAAAAATAAATCTAAATAAATAAATCAATTAAACATCAACAAATCAATGTATATAAATAATAATAAATATATATATAAAATATAAATTAATAAAAGACTAATCAATTAATATCAAAATAATCAATTAAATATAAATGTATTAATTAAATATCAACTAACACATATTAAATATCAATGAATCAATGAAACATCAATAAATATGAATTAATAATTAAACTAAACAATTAATATCATTAATAAATTAAATGAAAATTATTCAATAAAATAACAAAATATCAATGAAAGATCAAAAAATTAAAATATATAAATTAATTATTATTTAATTGTATGTATTAATCAACAATAAAACATAGATAAATCGTTATATATGAACTAATACATAAAAAATTAACAAATTAAACAAAAACTAATAAATTAAACATCAATGAATCAATAAAATATAAATGAATCCATAAAATATAATTTAATCACTTAAACAAGACAGACAAGAAACTAAGTAGAATAACTTTTACTACATGAAACTAATAAAACTGATAAATATTTTACATAAAGCTGACACTACCGGAGTACTTTATGTACTTAAATAATGATTATAAATTCTTCAAATGTGCCACAAAAAGTAGCAGGTATTAATATTAATAACTGAACCTCTGTTTATTCTTAATTATTATGATGATGTAATACTCTCTAAAGTATTTAACAAGTTAAAGAAAATATAATTATCAATAAAACATTTTAAAATACCTAAAACCACAGTACTTTAAAAGATAAAGTTAAATAGATAATAATTCATATTTGAAACAATAAAAACTTAATTTATTTTGAGTCTGGACAGGAAAAGAAACATCAGCAACACTTAATATTAATATTAATGACTCTTGTGGGAAATTTAAGACAGCAGTTTAACAATGAGAGGAACTCACCGACAGCTGCAGCTGAACTGAGCTGCTGAGCTGCTTCAGCTTCAGTCTGACAGAGAACTGAAACAGGAAGTGGAACTCTCTGTTTTCTGGTCCTTTCTACAGAAGAAACGTGTTTTGATTTAGAGGAAGTGAAGCATTCTCTGGGACACACCTGGCACTCAGTCACATGGAAACATACAACACTACATCTACATTTATAATTGTTGTTGTTATTCAGGTTATGGAATATAACAGGCTATAGATTAATTCAGATGAAACTACCACAACAACAGAAGTGCTCGCCCTCCAAAATAAAAGACAATTCCACAAATGTCAAAAGTTTTTAACACCAAATCACAGCATGGATTTCTCTCTCTTGGTGTGTGAATGTGGAATTACCATTAGGGAATTGGGGATGTATAGGGGGAGATAGTAAGTCAACAATAAATTCCACATAGAAGTGGAGACATCATCTGAAAGCTGTAAACCTGAAGATTATTTAGAGATGCAGCTCAGAACATTCATATTTTTCATTCAAATCCATTTCCATGTTCAACTTTATACCATTTGTTACACACATTTGGTGCTGAATTATACAATTAGCTGATATTTTACAATATAATTCTACAATTATACAAACAGGACGAAAGTCCTCTGGTTGCGTTGAGAGAAGTGAAAGTATACTGGAAATATACAGAAATTCACTGAAACTATACTGACTGGGCGTAAGAGTCAGCTGGGGCGGTCTGAATTTCTCTGAATATTTTCTGTGATTAGCCTCAATCTGCATTCCTGACAGGCCTGCCAGACTGCACAGTAAAACCCCTTCAGATGATTCAGAACGCGTGCCTGGTCTACAACCAGCCAAAAAGGTCACATATCACACCACTGCTCATCGAGCTCCACTGGCTACCTGTTGCAGCCCGCATCAAATTCAAATCTCAAAGTGTAGGAAGGAGCAGGAAGTCCCTCTCTACGTTTAAGAATCTCCTGAAGACCCAACTCTTCAGAGAGCACCTTCTCTCCTAGTAGCACACAACAATTCTACTCCTTAAAAAAGAATTGTCGGTCACTCAAAGCACTTTACACTACAGACTGCGCTCATTCACCCATTCACACACACATTCATACTGGTGGCAGAGGCTACCCTAAATGGTGCCACCTGCCACCGTTGGGAATTCATTCACACACTGATGAACACAGCATCGGGAGCAATTTGGGGTTCAGTACCTTGCTCAAACATACTTCGACATGTAGGCTGCCATGGTCAGGGGCGACCGCTCTGCCAACTGAGCCACAGCAGCCCCCAGTTATCAAGCTCCTCTCTTGTGGAATCATCTCCCAGTCTCAGTTCGGGAGGCAGACACCCTCTCTTTATTCAAGAGTAAACTTAAAACTTTCCTCTTTGACAAAGCCTATAGTTAGGGCTGGCCGAGGCCTGCCTTGGACCAGCCCCTAGTTATGCCGCTATAGGCCCAATGTGTCGGGGGACACGATACACCGGGGCCCTCTTTCTCTCTATCTGATGTCCCAATAATACATGACACAAGCTTTTATTTTCCCAGAGTACTCATACTTTCTCTGCTCTCTCTTCACAGGGTGTGGAGCTGTGGTCCTGCTCCATCACTCCTGCTGGTCTCACTGCCGTGGATCTGGTTTGGCCCCAGATGGGAATGCTCCTCTCCTTGTCCACTCACCATCACTACTGGCCAATGGTGGCGCTTCATCACCTGCTGCTGTGAAAATCATTTTTTTCGGCTATTGGATTACGAGCTACTTCTGTTCTTTAAACTGCTACAAAACCCTCTTACTGTCAACAAACCAAGGAATGCTGCACATCCTCTGAATGCTCTAGGTCTCTAGTTTGGGGTTGTGAAGTTTCTTGAGGCTGTGATTATGTTAGAGGTCACAGAAGCTCATTCTATACACTGAGCTTAAGTTTCAATCACTAACATCATCACACATGAAGAAAACTGGACTCATTGAATCCACAAGAGTCTCAGCTTTCCAGTCAGACCCCATTTATGCAGCTCACAGACTGTTTAGGGACCCCAGAATACACAAAGATTCACACACAGTTGTAGAGTAAATAATGTGGTGAGAGTTAAGCTAGTATCTCTTTATGAGGGTCTCTAGAGGTACTATGTAGCTATTTGTATGACAAAGTGTGATTAAATAATGTAACCCTGAGTGATCTATATGATGTTATATGTATAATCAATATGCTGCAGAGATTTAACTGAAAGGTGGAGAAGTACTGGAAGAGAGGAGAAGTACAATAAGGCCTAGATAAGAATGTTAAGTTTGTGCCAGAAAAACACCTGTGATCTTTCGCCAGAGATGTTGTTTTAAGTGCTGGTAAGAATAAAAGAGAAGCAAGAATAAGAATAAGAAGCAAGGTTACCCAGCTGGGCAAGAAGCAGCATTTACAAGGGCTAAATACAGTAGCATACTCTGAGTGAGAAATGAAAAATAGAAAAGGCTCTGTATATGACAAACAGAGATGAGTGAGAGGTAAGAATATAGAAAAACTCTGTGGGAACTAACGGATCATTTTAAATCATAGTAGATAAAGCATAGAAAGGCCCTATGGGAACCGATGAGTGATTTTAAATCATAGTAAATAAAGCATAGAAAGGCCCTATGAGAACCAATGCGGGATTTTAAATCATGGTAATATTTTCAACCCCTAAACATATTGATGTCTCTCTGCCAGGGGATGAGGTAATGCCACCTGCACCTAGGGGGGGCGGATTTGGAGCAGCCCCTAGGAGGAGAAATCTAAAGAATTAACAAATTTTATTGGAGGAAAGGTCATAATAAATATTAATGATGGGATGGACAGATGTGTGTGATTTCTCTATAAAATCTCATGTAAGTGTCATTTCGAGTTAGAGAGCTTATGGACTGCACCTTGTGTGTATTATATTTGTTCTCTCCACTTTTTATCGATAATAAAGTGTGTCACAAGATCTTGGACTCCTGCTTGAAGATTTTTGAGACTTGTTAGAGAGTTTTTTTGGAGCTGTTTTCCAACGGGGCTTTTGATTAATTGTTAAAGATAAGAGAAGTAATTTTTTCCAATTGGACTCCTTTAAAAACTAATTTATGAGCTATTTGACCTACAACTTGGACCAATAAATTACACAACATTTTGGCGAGCTAGCCAGGAGGGAAAAGGATCCGGGAGGCATCCGTCACCAGCGGCGTCATCTCATCCTGTCATCAGAACCACGGGCCCACTAAAAATCAAGGTAAGCAGAACGTTGTCTCTGCAAATTTGATCAAAGTGGTGTCTGAGTGACAGGTGAGGTCCGCCCAGGTGAGGAACTGCTTTCTAAACTGTGATTCTTCCCTCTTGAACCCAATCTAATTTGAATTAATTAACCCAAGTTAACCATTGCAGGAGATAACAGAGATTTTGTGACAAACCATGTTGTCTGTCTAAACTAACTGTGTGTGCTGTCTATTTTACGTTTGTCCAAATCTGTCTGCATGTCTCAGCAAAACCATGGCGCGGAGAGAGTGAATGCGTGTGATCAGATACTGTTCAATGTTTGCATTGTAATCTGGTTGCTGGCAACAGCCGCGTTTGACAGAGGTCTAATTTGGCAGGTGCTGAGACAGTGATAGTTGAATAGATAAGAAGTAGTAAGTCATAAAAAAAGAGAGAGCTGTGTAAGTGAGTGATTGAAGTTCTTAATGTTGAGTCTTAATTAAAATGTAAATGTCTAAATTGTTGACTTAAGAACACCTTTTTTAAAGAAAAAAAAAAAAGGGTCTGACGGAGAGCACTAGATACTGTTGTTAATGTTAGGGAAGTGTATTTAATAACGTACTTGTGCTAAAAGAGGTTGAAAAGAATAGAGTGAGAAAGGGAAAGAATTTTGATAGAAGTATAAGGAGTCAAGGCAGGCAAGACTGTTGGTGTTTTATGTTATGAGGAATAAGAAAAGACGTCTCACTACCCAGCGGAGGTAGCTAAATGATTTGAGGAACAAATCATTTAAGGCATGCGACTGTCCAGCGGAGGCAGCTACCGTCAGAGTGTACGGTATACCTAGGCGCCCCACTTTGTTTACAGTAGGGGCAGTAATTAAGAAATGTATAATAGTGGCAGCAAGCCCAACTAAGTTGTTCTCCTTGCTCTTTTGTAGTTTAGTAATGTGTATATAGACGCTGTTTGAGTGTATATAAACGCTGGTGTGAGTTAATAGCGAGCCTGCTGGAGCCGGCTGGCTGAGAGGGCGAGAGAGGAAAAAGAGAGAGCAGAGAGATAAGACACACACACACACACACACACACAGGGGAGAGATAAAAACGGCACACACACACACATCCACATCCACCTTAACAACAGACTGCTTAAAATACGCACACACATTTGTATAAATCTGACTTTTTCGTTTGAAGGAGCAGAAAGGATTGAAAATTTACAGCCCATAACGCGTCAGTTGTTACGGAGCAAATAACCTTAGGAATTCTAACTATTCTGAGCTTCATAAATAGGCTCTTAGTGGAGTTATTTGGAGAGTAGTTGAGAGTTCAAGTGAAAATTATATATAAATAAATTTAAATATAAATATATACATATAAATAAATAGAAATAAATAGGCTCTTAGTGGAGTTATTTGGAGAGTAGTTGAGAGTTGAAGTGAAAATTATATATAAATAAATTTAAATATAAATATATATATATAAATAAATAGAAATAAATAGGTTAAAGAAGGAAAAATACACAATAGTACAGTAAGAAGGTATAAAATAACCCAAAATAGTGAAATAAGGAGGAGTAAGAGAATATATGGCCAAAGATCGAATGAGTAGTGAGAGTGAAGATGAAAATTAACCCCTGAACATATTACTACTGAGGGAGACATTGAAACCCATGGTATCAGAACTCATTTATTGTTGGAACGGTCATAAATTGACGTATACGGCATAGAGCACTGGCAGACAGAACAGAAGATCTGTCAAAAGTTGTGACACCTCACTCGAATTCTTAATTTAACCCAAACCAAAAAGGAATTTCCTGCAGTGTCGTGGGAAGGAATAATACGTAGAATCTGGGCCCCACCCTAGCCACAATATTAGAGAGTTTGTGCCAAAATCCCCTAATTAAAGGCACCCTCCCGTTGCGCCCGTCGCTGGGCATTCCTGACGATTTAACCATCGCAGGAGTATACAGGAAAGTTTGAATACATAGTGAAAACCCGAGCCAAGGACAGGACTGAGAATTTGCTTTACAACTCCCCCCAATGGTGGAAAAAAGTTGGGATAACTGTTAGCAAAATAATAGTTCATATCAGAACCAGAGAAGAGGGACAGCCGGAACTTACTAGGCAGGATACGGGAGCTAAACAAGAGATCATGGGCGCTAAAATGATAAAAAGCGGAGGATTGTTAACCCCAGTAGAACTAGTAATAAGACAACACCCGGATTATGCCAAACAGATCCAAAAGTGCATGAAGAGGTGGAACAGACGTACAAATGGCAGACTGTGCTGGCCCACTAACGGGACGTTCGAAGCAGCATGCTGTAGAGAGGTGGAGGCCAACATCAAGCACTATAAGGCCAAGGACACAAGTAACAGCAGAGAAGGGAAACGGGCCAGAGAAAGAGAGGTGCTCAGCTGGTTCAGAGAAACAGCCAGACAACATGTGATGGACGTCAAACAGATGCCAGCCATGAAGGATAAAGAGGAGACGAAACAACAGACCACGCCTGCAGCACCTGGGGAGATGACTCAGCCTCCACCATATGCGCCCCCTACTGTTCAGCCCATGATCCCACCTGTGGCTCTCACCACTGCTCAGTCTCCTACAGCTCCCCCTGCTGGCCCATCCGGGACAGGACAATATCCACTAAGGGCACAGGGAGATACCACTGAAGGACAAATGATGGGAAAATTCACAATTAACTGGAACACACAACCAAATGAAGAAGTATCTGGAGAAGAGGATAAAAAGAGCATGACCTCCAGTGACATTGTCCGAGATAAGGTGAGAAGATCTGGCAACAAGGCACACCACACTGAAGCTGAGCCTGACACAGTGTGCTCCAGTGATGACTCTTCTGACACAGAAAGCAGCAGCTCCGAGGGAAGAAGAAATAAAAGAGATTATCAGGCACGTTTTTCCCGTACTAGCCACAACAAAAAAGAACCTGGCAGTGATCAGAAAATACGCCCATCAACCTCTTGGGACGAGACATTTTGTGCCCGCTGAAAGCGACAATCATCTGCACAGACAAAGGCCTGAAACTGGACTTCATAAAAGAAAAAACATCTGGAATGATGGTGATGCAGCGTGCTAAAGAAATCAGCAAACGACAGCAGGTCCAGCCTACAGTGTATTGGCTCCAACTACAAAATCCATCACACCTTGAAGAAAAATGGCAGAAGTGGAGGATGTTTGTTTAGAAACAGCTGCCTCCAGCATAGGGGCCACGATTGCCGTTGCACTGCACAATGATGTTTGATGACAAACAACAACATCAAGATTACAGAACCTGTTGGACAGACTTGCTGTGTCAAAAAGCTCCTGTGCACATAGCTTGTGAAAACATATACATTGGACCACAAGGAGCGGCGGCAGCCGTTAACCTGAATGTGTGTGGGCGTGACTTAAGAGACTGGTTTGCTGTGCCTAATTCTGCCCCACATGTTACACTCATGACAACCAAAGGCTATGAGTCACACGATCTGGGACCAATGGTGAAGGCAGCGCAGCAAATACAGGAATGGAAATTCACAACTGACACACATGTGCAGACATCCCTTAATGGACAGTTCATGAAGATATCTGTGCGCACCTATGAAGAAGTACAACCTGTTCAGGTGCTGCTCAGTGAAAGGCCGCCTACTCAAATGCCACTTTCAGAAAAACATAATGAACTGTTGGGTAACATACCATCCGGGTTGTGGTCAAAACATAAAACAGATGTAGGATTAGTAAAATCTGCACAACCAGTAAAAATAAAAATAAAACAGGATGTTATCCTACCGTACAGGAAACAATATCCTCTGAAACCACATCAAGTAACAGGGATAGAAACAACAATCAAGGGCCTGGTAGCAGCAGGTGTGTTAAAACCAACCAAAAGTCCCTGTAACACTCCTATCTTTCCTATAAAGAAACCAAGCTCAGATGACTACAGACTGGTGCATGATTTACGCGCCATCAATGCAGTAGTGGGTGCAGAGATACCTATAGTACCAGATCCACACACATTACTTTCAAATATCCCTCATGACGCCTGCTGGTACACAGTCATTGATCTATGCTCAGCATTTTTCAGTGTGCCATTACATCCCGCATCACAGTTTCTGTTTGCATTCACATTCAAAGGACAACAATACACATACACACGCCTCCCACAGGGATATGTCGAGAGCCCATCGATTTTTAACAAAGTATTGTCAGATGATTTACAACACGTAAATGTCACTAGCATTGTTTTGCAGTATGTTGATGACTTCTTAGTTTGTAGCACATCTCAGGCGCAGTGTGAGCATGACTCAGTCCTGGTCCTGCAGGCTTTAGCAAAGGGGGGACACAAAGTAAGTAAAGACAAATTACAATTTTGTCAGCCACAGGTTGAATATCTAGGCAGGCAACTGTGTGGCAGCAAGCATGCTATTGCACCCTCCCAGATCGAAGCAGTGACAAAAGCCCCTAAACCACAAACGGTGGGGCAAATGCTCTCCTTTCTGGGGATGGCGGGGTTCAGCCGCCCGTGGATCTGCGACTACGCTATTAAAACAGCCCCGTTAAGAGGTTTGATACGAGCCACGGGTCAGACGGACGGCTCGGCTACGCTACAGTGGCACCCTGAGGCAGAGGGAGCTTTTGAAGCCCTCAAAGCAGACATGCGAACAGCGCCAGCACTAGGTAATCCTAACTATGCTAATGTGTTCCACTTATATGTTGCAGAAAAAGCAGGTTATGCGTGTGCGGTTCTGATGCAGGACACTCCCAGTGGTAAGCAACCATTAGCATATTATAGCACCAAGCTGGATAACATTGAAACAGGTCTTCCTCCATGTTATCAGGGATTGGCAGCGGCAGCTTTTGCCTTTCAGAAAGCGTCAAGCATCACAATGGGACACCCGACTATTTTGTATACGTCACATCAATTACATGCACTAATCACAAGTCCCAGATTTGTTCTGACACAGGCTCGACGGACAGGCTATGAGGTAATCCTTGCTGCCCCAGAGCTTACAGTACAAAGATGCACCACAATCAATCCTGCCACCCGGATGGTGACTCCTGTAGACGGGACACCACATGACTGTCTCCAGACAACAGATGAGTTCATGAAACCACGTAAAGATCTAGATAATCAACCAATAACTGCTGAAATAACTCTGTTTGTGGATGGTTCCTGTTTAAGAGATGCAGCAGGAAACCACGCTGGTTACGCCATAATACAGTTGCAGTCTGACGGCTCTTTCTATGAGGTACAAGCCACTAAACTTAACCAGCCTTGTTCAGCGCAGCTCGCAGAAATCAAGGCTTTGACTGCAGCATGTCACTTGGCAGCAGGTAAGACCCTAAATGTATATACAGACTCACAATACGCCTATGGCGTGTGCCATGTTTATGGCGTCACGTGGAAGCAAAGAGGTTTTTTAAGGGCAGATAGCTCTCCAGTAACTCATGGGGAAGCTATTTCAGCTCTGCTAGAGGCCATACACCTCCCTAAAGCACTTGCTATTATCAAATGCCCGGCCCACCAAAAAACTGACTCCCTGATAGCCAAAGGCAACAATTTAGCAGATGAAGCAGCTAAACGTGTAGCTACGCCCACATGCATGGGACCACTTTTAATGGCAGAGAATCTGGAACCTATAACAAACATAACATCTCTTAAAGAAGCACAGGAAAGAGCCGGTCCGTGGTCACATCAAATATGGATCAAAAGAGGCGCAATTAAAATCCAAAATAATCCAGACCCACATAAAAATGGCCTCTGGCTCAGTGCGCAGGGTCATTTTGTCCTCCCACCGGCATTGGTATCGATTGCCATTCAGGAAGCGCATGGTCAAGACCATGTCGCTAGGGGGGAGATATTGAGACGACTGCAAGCAGTCTGGTGGTCACCAATGTTGGCACACAGAGTTGATAGATGGATAAATGCATGCACGGTATGTAACACGAATAATGTCAGGAGATCGTTCACGACGCCGTTAGCACATGTTCCGGTGCCTGAAGGGCCATTTCACCATCTACAAATGGATTACATAGATATGATAGACAGAAAGAATGGTTACAGGTACATTCTTGTGGTTGTGGACAGGTTTACCAAGTGGGTGGAAGCAGTTCCAACAAAAGGTCCAGATGCGAGGTCAGCAGCTAAGTTTCTGTGTAAAGAAGTTTTTCCACGGTTTGGAATACCAGATGTAATGAGCTCTGACAATGGTCCGCATTTTACAGCTAATGTGATGAAAATTGCCATGAAAATGCTAGGAATTAAGCAGAAATATGGCTGTGTGTATCACCCTCAGTCACAGGGACAAGTAGAACGAGCTAATGGAGTTTTGAAGAACAAAATCACAAAAATTATGGCTGACAGTGACCATAAGCTAAGCTGGGTGGAGGCATTGCCACTTGCTTTGATGAGCATGAGAACACAGTGTAACAGACTAACCCACCTAACACTGCATGAAGCACTAACAGGGAGACCGATGCCGGTCCCCTTTTACAGAGGACCCTATGAAGGGCCTCCGCTTGAACAATATAAACATCTAACGCAAATATACAAGGCTATCTTCCAACAGGTCAAAACTGTGATAGAGGCTAAGGCCACACAGTTCCCACCACTTCCCTCAACAGGCGTGGCTCCCAGGTGACCCTTCTGAGCAATGGATGTCTCGGATGCACGACCCGTCTCCTGCGCAGGGACCGAGCATGCTGCAGGTGCTGTTGGAACAACCCGCACCACCAAAACCAGGGCCAGGGAATCAGCAGGTGAGACCATCCAAGTGTACTGCCAAAACTCCCCGGCATATGCAGCTGCCAGTGGCCCAGAAGTCTCTACAGCGCCAGTGGGAGGGGCAGATGATGATTGGAGAAGGAAGGCCGGCGACTGAGGATATTGACGAATCCTCCTCATCGGACGAGGAGGAGAAGGAGGCCAACTACGTCCTACTGCAGCCAGGGGGAGGAGCAGAGGCATTGGCAAAAATGACCATGGCGGCATTCTCCAGGTACCTGAAGGGCCGTACCCCTGAAGAGGTTGCCAACCTCCGGAAGGAAAGGGCCAGAATCAAGGCCCGGATCAACTGGGCAGCAAAGCGTGACCGCCTCGAAGCGGCTGCAGCACAGAAGAGAGTGTGGGCTAGCACCAGGAAGACGCTGGAGAGAGCATGGGCTGTTGAAAGAGAGGCAATGAAACAGGAGTGGGCCAGCGAGCGGGAGAGATTGCTGGCCAGATGGAGGCACGAGATGGAAATCCGGGTTGACAAACAAACCCTGGTGAGGCGCCTCCTACGTGAGCTGGAAATCTACAGACGCCACACTCGGGAACTCTCCCCTAATGCGCCATGTCGTGTGGCACTAACTCGGGCATTGGCTGATATGATCGCAGACGAAGACAACCTGCCCACTCACCGCAGCCCAGCACCCTCTCCTCGAAGCCCATCACCCTCATATTCACCCACCACTCCTATCCGTTTACCAAGCCCTGATGAGGGACCCGGGGTCCCTATCCTCTACATCTGAGACCTTCCTGGACCTGAGGAACGCTGAGAACCCCATCACCAGGCATCACATGTAACCTCTCCCTGGTGGTGGCACTCCACTGTGCGTCTGGCACATGGAGCAAAAGATCTTCATCTCAGTAGATTTAATTTCTTTTTACCATGGTATAATCATGTTTACTTTATATGACTCAAAATGTGTGATGTATTGTAGCTCCCTTTTGGAGATTTCATAGTAAAGGTTTAATTGTCACACTACATTTGATAAAGTTAGTCAAACACTGGTAAAGGTTTAATTGTCACACTACATTTGATAAAGTTAGTCAAACACTGGTAAAGGTTTTGATTGTCACATTACATTTATCTACTGTATCACCGCACTAAGATTTGTGTGAAAATATATACTGGACCAGTGTGCTGGAATTATATATCCTGTGTGACCTCATACATATACTACTGTAACGCTAAAACGCTTGGGAAACGAGTTTAAGGCTTGCACCTAGTCCTTGTGAGAGCTGGCAAAACTCCCACTTAAGCCGTAAAAATGGATCCTTGTCAATAGTGATAAAGTGAACCTAGTAGGGTGGCTACAGCCATCTTTAGACGGCGACATTACTGAGATGTGACTAATTAAGTCACATAGGGGGGATAATGTAGAGTAAATAATGTGGTGAGAGTTAAGCTAGTATCTCTTTATGAGGGTCTCTAGAGGTACTATGTAGCTATTTGTATGACAAAGTGTGATTAAATAATGTAACCCTGAGTGATCTATATGATGTTATATGTATAATCAATATGCTGCAGAGATTTAACTGAAAGGTGGAGAAGTACTGGAAGAGAGGAGAAGTACAATAAGGCCTAGATAAGAATGTTAAGTTTGTGCCAGAAAAACACCTGTGATCTTTCGCCAGAGATGTTGTTTTAAGTGCTGGTAAGAATAAAAGAGAAGCAAGAATAAGAATAAGAAGCAAGGTTACCCAGCTGGGCAAGAAGCAGCATTTACAAGGGCTAAATACAGTAGCATACTCTGAGTGAGAAATGAAAAATAGAAAAGGCTCTGTATATGACAAACAGAGATGAGTGAGAGGTAAGAATATAGAAAAACTCTGTGGGAACTAACGGATCATTTTAAATCATAGTAGATAAAGCATAGAAAGGCCCTATGGGAACCGATGAGTGATTTTAAATCATAGTAAATAAAGCATAGAAAGGCCCTATGAGAACCAATGCGGGATTTTAAATCATGGTAATATTTTCAACCCCTAAACATATTGATGTCTCTCTGCCAGGGGATGAGGTAATGCCACCTGCACCTAGGGGGGGCGGATTTGGAGCAGCCCCTAGGAGGAGAAATCTAAAGAATTAACAAATTTTATTGGAGGAAAGGTCATAATAAATATTAATGATGGGATGGACAGATGTGTGTGATTTCTCTATAAAATCTCATGTAAGTGTCATTTCGAGTTAGAGAGCTTATGGACTGCACCTTGTGTGTATTATATTTGTTCTCTCCACTTTTTATCGATAATAAAGTGTGTCACAAGATCTTGGACTCCTGCTTGAAGATTTTTGAGACTTGTTAGAGAGTTTTTTTGGAGCTGTTTTCCAACGGGGCTTTTGATTAATTGTTAAAGATAAGAGAAGTAATTTTTTCCAATTGGACTCCTTTAAAAACTAATTTATGAGCTATTTGACCTACAACTTGGACCAATAAATTACACAACACAGTAGATGGACAAAGCACATTTGTACTGAGAAAAACTATGTGGAATTTTTTTTTTTAACTTCTCTTTATTGTTTTTTTTCTTTCGTTCACATACAAAAATAAAGAAGGTACATGTTAATTTATGCTTGAAATCAACACGAAAGAACAGAATGATAGTAGAAAAATAAAAGCAACAAAAAAACAACAACAAACAAACAAAAACCTAGGTGGAGTCAAATCAAATATCAAAACAATAATAAGGTTTACAAATAAAAGAAAGAGATTTTAATAGTAATAATACAACTTGGAGGATGTCAAGTGTTCTAAAATGTACACCTGTTAATTTTTCACAGGATTATATTTAGTACAATAGTCCATAAAAAATAAAAAGAAAAAACTATGTGGATTTTGCCTTAAATTGCATGTTATCAGCATAAAGTAGACATAAATAATAAAAACTAGATATTTCTGCAACTTCCTGACATGATATCATGACATACTGCAGCCTCCGAAAGAAAGGTTCAGACCACCTGGTCTGCCGCCGGCAGGCTGATGGAACGGTCTTTCTGAGAGGTTAGAAATTACATTTAGCACCAAATTAGTGTAACAAATGGCATCAACCAAAAAACAGCTGCAACAGTTTATGAAAAATAATGGAGAAAACAGATTTCGTGCTAAGTTTGACCTTTTTTTTTTTTTTTTTTTTTTACTGCTCGAGAGTTGATTAAAAAAAGTCAGTTAATCCCTCCAGAACATTACATCAATAGCTTCTTTTATCTGCTGTTTTATCAGGCTGACTGTGAAAAACAACAGCAGTCTTAATAGCATAGTTAAAGTGTACGCCAAGATTACAGGAGATTACAGGACTCAGGCACAGTGTGGGAGAAACAGTTGTCTGATTCTGATTCAAGACACCAAGAGCTTTACAACAGCAGAGAAATAGCCATGCTGTCATCTGGTTTCAGAAAATTTTGACATTTTGTGGATTTCTCAAGTTTCTAAAGCTCAAGTTTCACTCACTAACACCATCACACATGAAGAACATTGGGCTCATTAAATCCACAAGAGTCTCAGCTTTCCAGTCAGATTTGATTTATGCCGCTCACATACGGTTTAGGGAACCCAGGATGCACAAAGATTCATATGCAATAGTTCAAATTAACACATTTTACTGCAGTAACTGTGTGGTTTCTGCTCAAAGCTGCTTTGAAAAAGTGCATAAAGTGGGCATGTCATGTCTAAAATGTCTTGTTGTCTCTCCTGATTTATGCAACTCACAGACTGTTTAGGGACTGCAGTGTGCACAAATATAAACATTGTTTCTGCCCCAAACTGCATATTTATCAGCATAAAGCGGGCATGTCTGTAAAGAGGAGCCTTGTCGCCGTACCCATAGAAGTTTAATAAGATGCCAACATCTTCTCTGTAGCGTTAGAACTTGATCTCAGGCTTCTAACAAATCAAACAAGATAAAAAAAATATAATCTAAGAATCTGCGACATAAAATAATGCTTTTTTTCCACAAGAGTCTCAGCTTGGGGTGGTCCGTAGCGTAGTGGGTTACACAGGCGCCCCATGTATAGAGGCGGGTTCGAATCCGGCCTGAGCTCCCTTTACCGCATATCCTCCCCTCTGTCACCCCCTTTCTATCTGTCTCTCGCTTTCAATAAAGCATGTAAAATGCCAAAAAAAATAATCTTTAAAAAAAAAAACAAGAGTCTCAGCTTTCCAGTCAGACCCGATTTATGCAGCTCACAGACTGTTCAGGGACCCCAGGATGCACAAAGAGTCACATGCAAGAGGACACAATTAGAAATTTTTCTGCAGAAAAACTGCATGTTATCATTCTAAATTGGCCATTACTGTAAAGGAGAGACTCATGCGGACACATTTTCATTCAGATGTGTTGAGCTCAGAGGTCAAGGGACCCCTTAGAAAACGGCATTTCTAGTTTTTCCCCCGCTAAAATGTATTTAATCTGCTTCCCAGCAAGATATCATGACCTGGTGTCCATTAGTCCCAGTGGATTCCTGTGGTCTTTTAGTTTCATATGATACCAAATATCTTCACTGTGGCATTAAAAATAAGCCTCTGAAAGACAGACAGGCAGCTGAGTGCAGAGGAGTAGAAGAGGTTAGTGAGATTTTTGGTGCCTGGCCAATAAACTAATCTGGCCAATAAACTAATCTATGATAAATACTCTTCTTTATTTAAAAAACAATCATTAAACTGTCCTGAAGCTCTGTCCTCTGTGACGCACCTTGGACCTGCAGCTCTACTTGAAGCTTTTGGGTTTCCTGCAGAAAAAAAGTCCATTAAAAACACAGCCAGGATACATTGTTGAGTTAATCAGTTTTACAGCTCCAGCAGATTATTAAATTAATAATAACTCTGTTTGTTTCCTGCATGTTGCCGAGCGCTCAGTTTGGCCTCTGCAGCAGATCGTAGTTTGGCAGAGATTCAGAAACACTGATACTGTATGTGTTTCTCTCTCTCTGTGTGTGTGTGTGTGTGTGTGTGTGTGTGTGTGTGTGTGCATGTGTGCGTGCATGTCCTTGTCAGGGTGAAGCGAGGCAGCGCAGCTCGACACTCAGCTACAGACATGAATCACCTCCTGGTAACTATAAACTGTCTTTTATTCTGTCTTTGCTCTGTTTTGTGTCTGTTTGTGTCTCTAAAGCGTCTGGAAACATTTCAGGAGATAAAAGTCGAAATCAGGACGAGGAAAGATAGAATAAAGTGTGTTTGTGCAGGAGGAAGGGGGGTTGAGGTGACCAGGCCTGACCTTTGGACACAAGACTTTCATAGAAGCTCGACTTTATTATAATTATTAATGTGTTTGTGTCACATGAGGTTAATATATGATCTATAAATACACACACACACACACACACACACACACACACACACTGTCTGTCACCTCACTCAACCTGCTGCAAACTGCTCTCACCTGTTATCTGCTGCTGTTAGTAGGAAACTGCAGCTCGGCACGTACACACACACACACACTTGGTCATGACTCAGTCTGTTGATCTTCAGTCGTAGAATCTACAAAACTCAAATACTGAACTTATTTACGTTTTAAGGTGTTTATACTTTACTCACTTCATCATATTTTCTCATGTTGATGTATTTTCATAATAATTCTTGCAGTTTTGCTTCGTATCCACTTGTTTAAATGCACTTTTTTTGCAGAATATTTAATATCTAAATCATGTAATTAGTGTTTCAAATATTTTTCATTTGACCCTTAAATAGTAACAAAACATTCTTATGATAACATGTCAAACTGAAACCATCTTAACTTGTTCCGGAGATTTCAGCTGCATCACATGGTCTTCATTAAGCAAATAAACAAATATACATACTTTTGAGTGCAATCAAACTTACTAAATATTATATAAATATAATGACATCAACAATATCATCAATTTTGAGATATAATAATACATAGAAAGTTTCTAATGATCAGCTGTCTAAGAGCTGAGACACGACACAAAAAATATTAAAATAAATCGTATTGTCACCAATAAATAAAAAATAAATTAAAATAATAAAAAAAGAAAAGAAAAGAAAAAATCAATAAAAAAAAACACCAGAGTTGATGCCTGGTGGTGATCCGGTTTGTCTTTGTTATTATGAGAAACTTTCTCGTAGTCAGCATCTCCAGATGATGATAAACAATCAGGAGAAATGACCCAAAATGAGTAAAATAATAAAACAATACTTTCTGAAAATAATAATTCATTATCCACAAATGTATAATGATGGCTAAATAATGGCTGTGTCTAAAAATTTGAGGAATAATTACTTCAAGATACTGAGAAATGTGTAAAAAAAATGTAATTCAGTATTTTGAGATACTACAAATCCATATATAAAGAAAGGTTTTCATTATGATAACTTAGATTTCCTTTTCATGTGCATCCATTCAGAAACAACACAAACACTTTATTCCGCCATTAAACAAACTAGTTATTTTAAATTATATTCTGCAGACCAATAGGAAGTGGAGCTGTTGAATTTTAACAGAATAACACAAGTTAAAATAGTAGAGATCAGACAGAAATCATGGTGTCATGTTTCAGATTTCATGTTTCAGATTTCACACTCTGCACAAACTATTTCAAGATTTCTCTTTACAAAATACAGTTTGAACGTCTCACAGAAATCAATATTATTTATCGTGCAGATTGCATTTACAGTAAAACCTGATTCTTGGTGGGATTCTGTTCATAGGCAGTTTTTAAAGGAAAGATAGTTCTTGATTTTCACAGTTTTCCCGCATCGTGTTCATTTATCTGCTGTAATGTGATGAACAACGTGTTCAGGCAGCAGTTATAGTTTATGTCTGGCCTCAGATATTTATATTAAGGACTGGTTACCCTCATAACACTCACACTCTCTCTCTCTCTCTCTCTCACACACACACACACACACTCTCACTCTTTCACGCCTCCTGATTGGTCGGTGTGTCATGTTCGGAGGCTGTGATTGGCTGCAGCAGGCTCGTTGTGTCTGCAGCTACCCGAGGTGACCTTGGTGGTAAAAACTCCTGCTTTCTTAAAGAGACAGGACATCAGTTCAGAGCAGGAAACGCTGGACTTCCAAAATAAAAGAAAGAAAGGCAGGAAGGTGAACGCTCTCCATTCAGCTGTCAACATGAAGTCACTTTCATGTTAAAAGTTGATAAAAGTTGTAAACATCCACAACCTGAAATTAAAGTTAAAGTCAGAAGTTTTTGCTGTAAAATCAGGTTTTGCTCACAGAGCAACAAAGTAAATAATTAAATAATATAAGTGATATATACAGGCTGCTTTTATATCTAAGAAAGTATTTTGTTAATACTAAGGTGAAGACTTTTTCCTGCTGCAAGAGATTCACACCGACCTCAAATACTACAGACCAAACTCTAAACAGAGCTGTGAGGTTTAAAGGTCCCATGTTGGGGAAAAAAAGTGATATTTCATTTCCTTTTTTTATTTTTAAGGCAGGTCCAGTCTCAAGGCTTAATCACACCTGAATTTAATGTGATTTAAGTCTGTTTTGAATAAACAAACAAACAAATAAATAAAAAAAATATTTATTAAATAAATATTTCTATATTAAAGTCCCTGAAATTAACAAAACCATCATTCAAATTCAAATATTTAAGAAGTAAATGTGGAATTATCAAAAAAGAAAGGGCCCAGAGATCAATAAATATGGAATAATGGAGTTTAAGCCTCTGACACAAATAAATGTGGCATTATGAAAAAAAATCAACTGAAATATATAAATGTGGTTGATGCTTCAGTTTTTTTAAAATTAATTTCAGGATTTATTTCTCCATTCCATAAGCCTTTTTATTGACTTATTCACCTATTTATTTATTTATTTATTTATATTCCCTTAAATGGCCTCCCTCAGTCGTTCGAACTGTCCAGTTGGTATTAAATAAAACAGAGTAACTGGTTTGTGTTTATAGTTGTGAAACATTGTAACAATGCAAGTGATTATTTTCCCACAGTGAGAATTGCCAAACCCATAAAAACCACAAGAGTTTCAATAAAAGACGTGTTGGTCTCCAGCTGCTGCAGTTTCCTGCCTGGTTCTCTCTGCACTTGAGGGAAAGTCTGTGCTTTTTTATCCAGTCTTCACTGGAAAACATTTACAAAGTTTAGCACAAGATGCTTGATTCCAGAGAAGCTGCAGAGGTCCAAATGGTCCAAATAGGAAACACCTGCAAAATGACTTAGAGCTCAGAGATGTCATTATCTATTCTGTCAGGTTGTATTTGAACCGCTGCTCTGTTCTCCAAACCTGCACCTAATCCAAGAAAGCTTCGAAACTAAATTTCCTGTTTATTTGTGTTTCCAGAAAGTTCCAGTTCTAGCCATGAGCCGCGCCTTCAGCAGCTCCGCCAGACAGCTGAGGAACAAAGTCCCCGAGGCCCAGAAACTCTTCCAGGTAACACAAGAGGAGACGACAGAAGGATGATGATTAATATCTTCAGATTTTAATGGAAAACTGGCTCCGTAT
This sequence comes from Centropristis striata, assembly GCF_030273125.1. Lineage (NCBI taxonomy): Eukaryota > Metazoa > Chordata > Actinopteri > Perciformes > Serranidae > Centropristis > Centropristis striata. The sequence goes on from NC_081520.1 coordinate 25,995,863, forward strand.
TGTTGGTTTTACCAGCAACACTGCAGCGAAGCAAAACACAAAAAAGCAGAAAACTAACATTTAGGAAGAAACAGTAAGCTGGAGGAGAGAAACAATCTGGTCCTCAGATCCAGAGAGGTTCATTGCTGATTCATTGATTTTTGATCATTATCTAGAAACACACAGCTTGAGAATCTGACACAGAGAGGATTGTCCCTCCAGTATGAATCTGTAGTTTCAAGCCGAGATGTTTCCTCTGTGAAGTTTCTCCATCAGTCTGAACGCCCCAGAGAACCCCTGCTGCAAATAAACCTTGTGTTTCTAATGTTATCAGACGACTGAATGGTATCAGGTGGTGCCTGCCCCATATAAGGGACCTCATGGGCCATAATTCATTCTTCCCTCTCACATACACAATTTTACATCTAACATTCTCAATTTTACCTCTCACATACACACATTTTTTGTGAATGTGAAAGGTAAAATTGTGTATGTGAGAGGGAAGAATGAATTATGGCCCATACGGCCCCTAATATGCCCGCATGCTAGCAGGTTAAGCAGGTTGTTATCAGTCCGTTCAATGACCATTCACTGAAAACCAAAGCGGTAACATTTAGTTAAAAAGGTCACTGTTTACTTACGACTACGTTACAAAACTACTCCTCTATGATTAGAGCTAAAAATCCTGGTTAGGCGTTTTAAAAGACCCTTTTTAAAAGTAAAAAAAATGCTTGTAAATGCCAGAATAGTTCAGGTGTCACAAGGATGACGTGAGCTCCTGAAGTGACAGATTTAGAAAATATTCAGAGTAACTTGCTTATTCTAAAAAGTTGCAAAACTTAAATTGGCTCCATTGCAGTAATTTAAATCATGGAGGGAATGGATAGCATTAATGTTTTCAGGTGCAGACACAGAGGTCAAAGAAACATTCAAATATTTTACTGAAGTAAAAGTACTAAATCAAGAATGTAAAAATACTCAGGTACAAGCTAAAGTCCTGCATATAAAGATTAATTAAGTAAACATCAGTTAGTTCTGACCACAACGTCACTGGAGCTTGAAAATACATGTTTCAGTGAATAGGCGATCTCCGGGCCCTATCAGTGGAAGCTGCATTCTGTCTAACATACAGCAGGGGGCGACTCCACCGGCTGCAGAAAGAAGTCAGTTTGTATGCAAGTCAACAGGACAATGAGCCGACTTCTGACTGTATTTGTGACCTCAGTAAACATTCTCATAATGAGTTTATGGTCTCAATCATTAGTTTTAAGTCTTCTTCAATACAGCATGATGTTCATTTAGTAAATTATGGTTGGAATAATTATTATAAGAGACAAATAGATGATAAAGCAGGGGAGGATTTGAAGGTGGGCTGTGCAGTGTTTCAGTATATAGAAATGGTCAGTGGCGGTTCTACACCAGTTTTCCTGTGAGGGCCAAGGAGGGACCAGTGTTTTATCAGAGGGGCACATTAAAAAATGTCAAAAATGATATTTAAGCATTCTTAAACCTTTATTTTAGCTAAAAGTATCATTTAAGTATATTTGGAAAAACTAAATTGATTGAAACAATGAGACTTACCAACATCAACAATTATTTTTGTACGACAATGACATTTCTCATTTTTGTGCACAATTACTTTTTTTAATCTTGATATTTAGCTTTTATTGCACAATTAAACTATTATACAATGTACACATTATGGGTTCCTTTTGTGTACAATGAGATACTGTTTGAACAAAAAATAGGCAAGAATTGTTCCGTTGTACATCGTTATAAATTGATCATTTTATTATTAATTTGACACAGAGGCCACAGCATGGGCCAAGGGCTTCTTCACAGGGGCAGTGGCCCCTGTAGGCCCCTGTGTAGAACCGCCACTGGAAATGGTGTTGAAGCCTCTCTCCTCTTTCTGAGACTTTGCTGGATTAGCATCAGGGTAGATTTCAGAATAATAGCAATGAATATGGAATTATATAATAAAAGTGCACTGAAATGAATAAATATGGAATTATAAAATAAAAGACAACTGAAATAAATAAATGTGGAATTATAAAATAAAAGACAACTGAAATAAATAAATGTGGAATTATAAAAGTAAAAGTTTCCTAAAATAAATAAATATGGAATTATGAAATAAAAGTCCCCTCAGATAGATAAAATAATAATAATAAAAAATAAATATGGAATTAAGCCTATAAAAATAAAAGTCCCTTGAAAAAAATATGGAATTATAAAAATAAAAACCTGCTGAAATAAATAAATGTGGAATTATAAAATAAAAGTCCCCTAAAATAAATAAATATGTAATTTTAAAATAAAAGTCCCCTCAGATAAATAAATAAATAAATAAAATATTAATAAATATTTAATTTAAAAATAAAAGTCCCCTCAGATAAATAAATGAATAAATGAATAAATAAATAAATAAATATGGAATTATAAAAATAAAAGCCCCCTGAAAAAATGGAATTATAAAAATAAAAATCTGCTGAAATAAATACATGTGGAATTATAAAATAAAAGTCCCCTGAGATAATGATCTCTTTCTAAAACTTTGTTGGATTAGCATCAGGGTAGGCTACATTTCACGATAAAAGCCAATATCAATAAAGAGAACGCCCACCGTGAGAATTATTACATCACCATCAAACTTTGCAACACGTCTCAGTTTCTCTGTCAGTCTTAGACAGCAGCGATTATTTCTCCAGAAACAGTTGAAGGTCAGAACAAAACAACATGACACGCCGCACTGAGGGACATGGAACACATGTGAAAACAGGAGACAGAAGCCGTTTGTTAATATTGTGTCTGTGTGTTCACCTGCAGCAGGACAACGGGCTGCCGGTCCACATCAAGGGAGGGTCCTCCGACGTCCTGCTCTACCGTATCACCATGGCGATAACTATCGGAGGTAACACATGCAGACGTTTGGCCTGAAAAGTTGCAAACGGTCAAACACATTTGGCATTTTCTGTAAATGACATCAAGCTTCAGGCGTCCAGCTTCCTCCTTGTTTATTATGAATAAACAAGGATTTCAAAAGTCAGAGATATTTCAGCACCGAGACACAGAAAAAGAGATTTAAAGTTATAAAGTAACAGGCGGAAACACAAAACATCTGTCAACAAACCTGAATTCACTGGAAATATGTTCTCATTTATACACTCGTTCTGTGTTTTAACCCGCTCCACCCAAACGAGCTGTTTCAGAGCATTTTTTACTCTCTTTACATTTTCCTCACTGTAATACATAAAATCTATATAAATTTACAAGTCATACAGCCTCATAGAATCAGCACAATCATGGCTAGAAGTGGGAACAACTCAAACATGTCTTTGTGCAGAATAACACATTAAGAATGACAGAAATCAAAACAAAAGTTGAATTCCTCTCATAAATGTCTTTTATTTGGAATTAAATGAAATTTATATATTTATATACAGTGCTGTACAAAAGTCTTAGGCATGTATGAAAAATGCTGTGAAATCAGAATGTTTTAAAAAATAAAAATGTCAATAGTCATTTTTGTCAATTAACACCATGCAAAGTGTGCGAACAAAAGGAAAAATCTAAATCAAATCAATATTTGGTGTGACACCCTTTGCCTTTAGACCAGCATCAATTCTTCAAAGCTGCCCAAGATTTTTGCACAGTACTGTATAAACACTTTTCCAAGTGTCCACATTTGTCACAGATATTTTTTTTAAACAGTTTTTTTCCCACATATTGTACATATTGAAGTATTGTCATGTTTCCATTCTCTCCTGTCCTCTCCTCTCTGCTCTGTGTAAACAGATTTTCAGCAGAATCAATAATGTCTTCACAGTGTCTCTGAGGAGCAGAATTTAATGTTTTTAACAGGATCTGGTTAGTGCAAACGCTTTATTTTAAATGAGACATGTAGAATAAAGAGATTCTGACACAAAAATCAACATTTTAAGCTTCATTTGGGTCACTTTTTATAATGCAAAAGTTTGTAACTGATGATTCATTGAAGGACCGTGGGTCAAAATATTTCTACCAGAACCTAAAAAGTCTTTAGGTTCAGTTTTTCCTGCTGGCTGTGAGTTTGTTACTTTACAACTTTCTTACTCCAGCTAAACATAAAGAAAAATGAATCTTTGAATATCTCTGTTGTGTGCAGGATGCAGCTACTCTCTGTACTGGCTGCTCTTCGCCTCAATGCCTCAGAAGAAAGCATAGAGGAGAGACGTTGCCGGGCCCCGCTCCACCTAACTCTGCTGTTTATTGTGTGTAATTATATTTTTTTATCACAACCGTTGCAACGATGGATGTGTATAAAGTGTGAAAAGATTTAAACCAAACATCTGCAGAGTTTTTTTTTGTGTCTTATTCGTGTGCATCTGGAGGAAGAGGAGGAGGAGGAGGAGGAGGAGGAGGAGGAGGAGGAGAGAGAGGGGGAGGAGGAGGAGAAGGAGCAGAGGGAGGAGGAGGAGGAGGAGGAGGAGGAGAAGATAAAGACCTGCAGAGCATCAAAACAGCATATTGTCTTTCAGCAGAAAAGACAAGAAGACTTAAAGAGCAGCAGGCCACCAGGACAGCTGACAGATGTTTTCTATTAGAATGAAATAAAATAAAATGGGATTAAAGTTTGTAACAGCCACTGCCAGAGGAAGAGAAAACATTCAGCAATATCTCCACCTGGTGGTCACAAATAGGCAGTACAACAATACACCACATGGCCAAAAGTATATGGACACACCTGTGAGTCGTACACTCTGGTGTCACTTCTTAAATTTACTGGTTTTAAAGTCTGACCTCACAGTGATATTTTAGACAAAGACAAGTGTCTTCTGTCATGTTTTTGGGTGTATTTGGTGTTTTATGGGCTGTTTCCTGCAGCAGCAAGAAGGCAGCATGTAGACCTGACACGCTACGTACAAGGATTTAAATGTTCAGAAAATTTTATTCAGCTCAATAGTACATCCCAAACATCTACAAAACAAAAGAAACATCTTTGGTGTTTGGTTGAAATTTTCTGAAGGGCGGTAAAGGTGAACTATGGGCCATCACTAGTAGATAACAAGCACCCCTAATTCAGGAATGTTTGGTCTCACGTCATAAAAACAACCTTTTAGGGACATGTTTCTGGCAAAAAATTATATAAATGCAGCTATTAAGGTACTACAGTTACATAAATAGTCAAGCAAGTATGACGTCTGGCATAATGAGATTATGTGGCCCATAGTACCCCAAAAAGACAAAAAAATGATCACTAATTCTCATCGAAAATGATCATTTCCCAGCAGTTTATGGTGTGGTCAGTTCATGAATTAAAATTTAGGCCCAAGATTAAACGTTCTATACTGGGATTGATGCTTGCTGTGCCAAAAAATACTCAAATCAGAGAAGACAAAGCATCAGGACTTTCACCCAAGATACCTAAAAAAAAAGGATATAAAATGACCAAAAGATATATAAAATTACAAAAAAAGGGCACAAAATGACCGAAAAAAAAACAGACAAAGAAAAAGAAACACAAAATAACCAAAGGCACAAAATGACAAAAAAAAAAAAAATGACGTAAAATGACCAAAACACGACATAAAGCGTTGGTGTCCATGTTTTATCAAAGTGCAGCATGTGATTCAAACATCTCTTAACTTCCTCCATCAGGTTTTTACTGAACTATGTCACTTCCAGAAGTCACGTTGTCCTCCTAACTACTTCAATTCCTGCATTTACATCATTTATTTCCTCTTTAAACTGTCTTTTAGAGCCTAACCAGGAACTGTTTGGCCCTAACCTTAGAGAAGTGCTGACGGAGCACAAATTCAACCAAACTGCAGCTTTTTGTTCCAGCAATGAACCTTACCATGAAGCCGTTTAAATTTGTCGACTTTGATGACTTTGCTGTCGGCTCATTCCAGAAGTTCTTGAATCTTCCTTCCAGTCAGAGTTTCGTGCCAGTCGCAGGATAGAAACATCATCAGCTCCAGACAATGACCTGCTCTCTTCACACACGGCCTCGATTGGACCTTGTAGTCAGGAGCTGGCAGGGTACCGATGGTTAAATGTCCTCACAGCTCCTCCTGTAACGTCTCAATGAGTTCAGGTTGTGTGTGTGAAAGCAGCTGAAATTAGTTACAGCTTCAAACTGTAATTTAATGACGGATCATCAGCCTGGAGATTGATCCTCTGTTCCGTTATTGGCTCGCAGAACAGACGAGACCTGACAGATCTGATTAATATTTAAAATTAAAAACAGCTGACAGGGAAGTGACAACCAGGCAGCATCGATAGATCTCTGCTTGGAATCAGCCTGTATATTTATGAGGCTCAACCTGCAGATCATGACACACGAGACAGAACTTTGTTCAGTTTGACCCAAAGAAGGAAACTGCTGATAGACAAACACTGATATGAGTTATTTAATTAAAAAGCACAAACAAACCTCACTGCACACAAAGAGTCCCAACGTTTACATTCATGAAACATTTGATAAAAATATCTAGCTGAAATCATCTTTAAAGTTTGATTTTTTTTCCACATTTGTGGAACACTGTTTGCTGCTCACACATTGAAGTCTTTGTCTCTGAAAACATTCCTGCTGTCCTGCGGAGGCTGCAGACACATTTCTCAGCTCCAAATCAAACTGCTAGTGCTGAGTTTGGGTATCAGTTTTGGCATGAAATTAAACTTTATTACTTATTCAAACACAAGGCAGCTCTCATGCTTCAGTTGGCAGCTGCACAAACACGCAGCACTTTTCAGTCATTCTTCATGTTTCCTCTGGTTTGCTTCATCATATTTTTTAGCAGTGTCTGAAAAATCTCTTCAATTCAACAAGTCCTCCAAACACACGACCACATGTCGTCTGTTCCTGCCCTTAAACATGACGCATCAGACTCGTCCTCTGTGTCCTCCTGCAGGTTTTAAAAACAAACAAACATCTAAACGTCTTCTTTTCACCTTGAACAGGGAAGTCCAAAAATTGTAGCAGGTTGTGTTTTTAACTCAGGAAGCGAGTACTCATCTTGTGATCGATATTCACCTTCTCCAGTGACTGAAAACAAAATAATAGTAATTCATTTTTAGGTTTGGTTCATACTTTTCCTAGAATTCACAATGCATTTTGTTTCTGTTAAATGAGCAGATTTGATGATAGCTTAGGACTTTATTTGGAAACACTTTGTGTTGATGTTTGCATCGTCCATGTTCCCCAAAAAACATGCAAAAACAGCTTGTCTGAATAATTATGAGCATATTGCTTATTTCTAATCAATAAATTATTGTAAAATTATTATTACAGTGCAAGAATTCAATTCATTTTTTAAGATTCAATTCAGCAAAAGCATTTTCGTAAGAGTTTTCATCATCATGATTTAACCTTTCTAAACATTTAAAGAAATGGTGCAGAAGAAAACAGGAACATTTCTGAAGACAACAGAACTGTTTCTTGATTTAGTCTCCTCTCACCTTCCTGAACTCGTCAAAGGAGATGGCGTCGTCTCGGTCCAGGTCAGCCTCCTGGATGGCTCGCTCAGCAATGCTCTGCAGCTGCTCCTCCGTCACCTGCAGTCCGAGCATCATCCGCAGCACCTGTCAGGCAACCAATCATTCATCAATTCATATCTATCCTTATTCTTGGGAGTCATCTGGAAGCTAAATTTCTATAAAATGGACTTGTGGTGTACCTCAAGGGACGATTCTGGTCCCCTAGGACTTTCTACCATATATTGGTAAATTCCAATGCAGATGATGCACCATTATATCTTTATGTCATTCCTATTGATCCCAGGAGTTTGGTTGCATTCAGGGTTGCTTCAAAGTATCTTAAGTGTTGGATGTCTTGTAACTTTCTCTACCTTTATGAGGTCAAGACTGAAATAATTACATTCAATCCTTTTGATGATAGGTGTGCACTGTTATCCCCAGATGGTGATTCATCTCAATGCTTTTAACCACATTTAAGGTCATTTTTGTAAAACGACTGATCCTATAGTAGGAAAGTAGAAGAGTGGAAGAAGCTGTGCCTTTTTTTTTTTAGTAGCAACAAAACTACTTGTTTAAGGTTAGAAAAAAAGGTCATGCAGTTGAAAGCAAATAAAAGTTAAAAAAGTAAAACAAAAGGTTACTACTGGAAGTCAGGTAGTTATGTAAAGTAGTATAAAGTGTGAAATTCACATGAAAAAGCTTTGCATAGACTGGCATCTTCAGAATAATAATATATATAGAATTAAGCCATCGTAGGAGAACCTTAAAACTGCATTATTTCTAACGGCCAGCAGGGGGCGATTTCACTGGCTGCAAAAAGAAGTCCATTTGTATGCATGTTTTTTGGGACATACTCAAACAAGTATGGACTTTAGCATTGGGAGTGTCCTGGAATGAAGGGGAATGTCATAAATTGAGACTGTGGGTAACACAGTGAAGTATTAATATGTTTAATCAAATAAACTATGGATGTGAAACATATTTCAGAGTGCAAGTGTGTGTGTTTATCAGAGACACAGTGAGTTTCACAAACCTCAAGAAGCTCTTCCCTGGAAATCTTCCCGTCTCGGTCCTGATCGTACAGTTGGAAAGCAACTAAACACACAGACAGAAACCATTGTCTCAGAAGAACCGTCATCAGTGGGTCAGGAATTACAAATGCAACACTGAAGCAGAACTGACTGACATTTGAGTTTCCTGGTCCTGCTGTTGGCCGGCTCCGTCTGTGCTCCGTCTCTGGTCCAGTTTGTTACTGTCGGACGGAAATGAGCCAGAATACGAACGAAGGCGGCAAAGTCCACCGTTTCCTGTCTGCAGGGGGAGAGAGAGGAACGGGAAATGTTTCCTATTTCCTGTCCAGAGTGAGGAACAAACACAGGATGCACCACAAACTGCTCCAACATAATGCTGCTGTCCAGTCCAAACCCTCAGAACGCTGTTTTATAGTTTAATATACTTTCTCTGTTTTCTCTGATCTACACAGAAACATTCAATCATGCTCTCTGAAACCAAAGGACAGCTAAAGCACTTTGCTTTGCTCCTTAGACTGTGTGATGTAGTTAATGTTCCAGAACTCAAAAACTGAATTGTTGTTGTTAAATAATCTGATCTAATCCAGTATAAAAAGGGGAAAGATGAACTGCACCCTGGAGAGAAAAAGGCGCGGATGATTCTGTCTCCGATGGGGTTCATGGCCAGCTCCCGGACGGCTCCGAAGTCCTCGGGCCTGAAACACAAACACAAAGAATGTATCACACTGAGGTCTGAAATCACTCAGATCACTTTAGGGGAATATTAGGAACATCTCACACTCGAAACGTTGAAAAAACATAGTACTTTACAAGCCATTTGAGATATATGACTAAAAATCTGTACATCCTTTGGGAAACATATTTTCAAGGGAAAATAAATCATGCTGTAGAACAAAAAGTTTATTTTTGGTGGAATTTTAAATGAGACTTGTAGAGGAAAGTATTTTGATGAAATACCACAACTTCAAGCTTCTATTTTGTTGCTTTTTCTGACAGAAGTCACACATGATGCGTTGAAGGACCATTGGAAAGGTGAAAATCCGATAATAATAATGCCTGATTTTACAGTTTTGTAAGTTTTGGATACTTTTGGCAATACTTTTAAAACCCGCCGGCAGGTTTTAGGGTTAGAGGGTAAAAAATAAGATTGAAGGGGCTAGTTGGGCAGAAAAAAAATGATACCAACATGGCCTGGTAAAAATGTTTTTAGTCTATGTATACAGGCAGGATGAAGAAGAGTCAAAAACTGGTTCAAAAGGGTTAAAAACAGTTTTGAAGGATTTTTTGCTAGGGGTCGGAGGGATTGAGAGATTTATGGGTAAAAGAAAGCTATCAGTGAATTAGTTAATATATTTTTTGGCATAACTTGAGTAAAAAGTAATAAATGGGAACAAAATGATTCCCTGACCTTCAGCTGTTCCAACTCTCTGTACTACAAACAAAGTGTTTCACACAAAATGTGTTTCATATTTCATAGTGTAACAATCATAACACAGACTGTTGTTTCTCTGCCCTGATTTACCAACCGGAGCTGTCCCGTCCCATCTCTGTCCAGAACCTCGAACCTCTCATACAGACGGAAGATGTGAGCAGCAGAGACTGAAACAGAGAAAGTTTGATTGATTACAGATGAATCAGTAACTCGTGTCAGGATCAGAACAAGTTCTACAATGAAAAGCTTCGTCCTGCAGCAGGTCACATTCACATCAGAGCTGCTCTGTTGACTCCTGCTGTTTGCTCTCCTGATAAGCAGCTCTGCAGCACAGTGACACTCTGAAAATGCTCCAGCAGCCTCAGTGTGTTTGTGGCAGCAGGACAGTATGTGTGGGATTAAGTCAAATACTGTTCATCTTCTCCAGTGACTGAAAACCAAATAATAATAATTAGTTTTAAGGTTTGCTTCTTATGTTTCCTACAAGGCATGCATAATGTTTTTTCCGTTTGCATAGCAAGTTCCCCAAAAACGTGCAAAAACAGTGTTTGTCTGAGCATCTGCAGGAACATTTCTGAAGACAGGAACACTCCAATCTTCACTTTAGTCCAGCTGCGGCAAAAAAAAATACACTTTGTATTAAAAGTGGTGAAGGAACTTGTTGCCCAGTGCAACAGGGTTACTTACTGATGTGGTTCTAACAACAGTGGAGCTGAGAAACACAACACTGTTTGGTAGACACATGCACTGTTGGTTTGAGTCTGAACATGAGATCTGTTGACAATTAAGGTCATGAAGAACATTATCCTGGTCCCATCAGGAGGTCATTTAAATGCAGAAATGTGAAAAATCTTCAAAAAATCTGTTGTAGCATCGCTAAAAACCAGAGGTGGAAAAAGTATTCAGACCCTTTACTTAAAAAGAAGTATTGATACCACACTGAAATGACTCCGCTACAAGTAAAAGTCCTGCATTCAAAACTTACTGAAGTAAAAGTACAAAAGTATCAGCATCAAAATGTACTTACAGTATCAAAAGTAAAAGAACTTGTTATTCAGAATATTCCAATAATATTATTGGGTTATTAGTATTGATGTATTTATGTAAGCAGTGTTTTACTGTTGCTAAGGTAGAGCTAATAACTACTTAATATACTGTTATGAGGTTTAATTGATAAACATGCTTAATTAGTTTAATTGTATAATGATTTTTCATGTTAAATCTTGACCTGAAAAGTAACTAAAGCCATCAGATAAATGTAGTGGAGTAAAAAGTTCAATATTTGCCTCAAAATGTAGTGAAGTAGAAAAAGTTACATGTGTGGAAATACCCAAGTAAAGTACACAAACCTTAAAATTGTACTTGAGTAAATGTACTTAGTTACATTCCACCACTGCTGAAAGCTGCAGACTGCTGCAGCACAGTGAATTTAACCGCTCAGTTGAAGTTGTTCTGAGCCTCTACAGTGTGTGTATCAGCGTGCACAGTGTGTGTATCAGCGTGCACAGTGTGTGTATCAGCGTGCACAGTGTGTGTATCAGCGTGCACAGTGTGTATATCTGCGTGCACAGTGTGTATATCTGCGTGCACAGTGTGTATATCAGCGTGCACAGGTCGGGAGTTCACAGATAATCAGATGAAACAACACTGATGAGTTCAACAACAGTCGCTGTGCTGCTGTCAGATAACAACACAAACTGAGACACATTCAGTCTGTTTTTGCCTCCTAAATTATATTTAATGTGTGTAATTATGTTAACCAAACTCAGGAGAGTTTATACTTTCTGTCTGTTGGATAATTAGAGCAGATTAACTGTTGTGGCTTCATGTTTCTCAGCTGTCTCAGTCAGTCTGCAGCTCGCTGATACAGTCTGACTGTTTGTTAGTGACGCTGCACAAACCACAGAAAGTTTACCGACGTATGAAGATGAAGGTAAAATATGAACAGAATCTAATGTAAGCTTTGCATCAAACAGGGGATCAACTCAAGAGACTTTTATTTTGTAAAGTTTATGCAGGTTTTTGATAAAATGTGATGTTTCATCACCTGCTTTGGCAGTCAAATGGGTAGAGAAGAATTCTGTTTTGACATGAAATTATTACGGGTCTACTTTAACAACAATCTATTCAAATATCTTTTCAAATCATAATATAAACTGTCCTCTCAGTGAGAAAGAAATGCCTCATAAAGATCAGGATCTGAGGAGGGAAAATGCATTTTCTTAGACATTTAAGTCGCCTTCTTTCAGATGTAGTAGTCTGAAAAAACAGTTATGTTTTGTAATAAAAGAAAATGCTCAGTTATTACTATCCATTACTGAAGTTGTTTTTCTTTAGAGAAAGACTTTGGCTGTTCAGGGCGGATCTTTTCTTTCTTCTTGTTGTTTTCCAAAAACTGTTCTCAGTCTCACATTCTGCGGAAACAAACTACTCACAGCCGGTCTCCTGCATGAGCTTTTCTGCGTCGGGGATGTGGTTGATGCTGGAGCTGCTGGAGCCCATCCTGCTGCAGGGACACAGAGCTTCCTTCAGGCGTCTGCTGCAGCTCCATCAGGCTGACTGGATGTTTGTGTCTGCAGCCTACAGCCACATTGCTGATCTGATGGACAGGCTGCTCAGCCAATCATGGAACGCCTACCAGGCCCATACCATCCAATGAGCTTCTCGGACCTGTTGAAAAACAAATACAGTGTAAAAAAGATGTTTTTAAATAGAAATGCATGGTTTGCATGACTTAAATGTTCTGCACTGGGAGAGTACCCTTAACCCTTTGAACCCCAACAAGGTTCTTTTTTTCTGACTGTGGCCTTGTACTGTACAAACAAACAAACAAACAAACAAACACACACACACACACACACACACACACACACACAATTACCAAAAATAAAGACCATCACCAAAAAAGACACATTTCCCAAAATGACCACATATTGACTTGCAAGAGACATAAAAATAGCCAATAAATAAATACAGAAAATTTTAAAAACTATGTAATACGACAGAAAAAAGACACTAAAACAGTTTTCTCCACAAAGAAGTATTATCATGTCTCCTGTCCTCTCCTCTCTGCTCTGTGTAAACAACCTCTCCTGTCCTCTCCTCTCTGCTCTGTGTAAACAGCCTCTCCTGTCCTCTCCTCTCTACTCTGTGTAAACAACCTCTCCTGTCCTCTCCTCTCTGCTCTGTGTAAACAACCTCTCCTGTCCTCTCCTCTCTGCTCTGTGTAAACAACCTCTCCTGTCCTCTCCTCTCTGCTCTGTGTAAACAACCTCTCCTGTCCTCTCCTCTCTGCTCTGTGTAAACAGATTCTCAGTGAGTATTTGTCACGTGACTGTTGGTCTCAGCAGAATCAATCATGTCTTCACAGTGTCTCTGAGGAGCAGAATTTAATGTTTTTAACAGGTTCTGGTTAGTGCAAACACTTTATTTTAAATGACACATGGAGAATAAAGAGATTCTGAGACATATATCAACATTTTAACAAAAGTTTTGGTCACTTTTTATAACGGAAACTTTCATAACTGATGATCCGCTCAAGGACCGTCGGAAAGTTAAAACTCTGACGATAAAACCTCTTTTCAGTGTATGTCTAAGATAAATGCTGGATTTTTGGGTATCTTTTATATAAAACATGTTTCAGCTACATCACAATGGTTCATAAGGTGAATGATTACAGTGATTATTGTTTTCTCAAATTATGGGTCAACACAAACATATAAAGTAAAAAAAAAATGGATTTGGCTCATTCACATAATTCCCAGCTGGTTCTAATAATGCAGTGTCAGAATAATAATGTGCACATTACAAACACCAGATGGAGCCATTTCCACATAAATACACTTCATCCAACATGTTGGTTTCACTTTGAGTTCAGATCATAAAGTTTCTGTTTACAGACTGTAGTAAATGTGTGACATCAGCACTGCACACTTTATTTTAACACCCAGTTTATGAATAACTAACATATCTATAACACACTGTCTGCATCACTTGTGACACAATTACAGTTTTAAAGCTACATGAGAATTGTTTAAACAGTTAATTAATGTGTTATAAGACGCAGTGGGGATAATTTCTCACTGAATGAGATCACAGCTGCAGTGTGATTCATTGACTCTAACTGCTGCAGTTAAAGGACGCCTGATGAAAGACGTTAGACCTGTTGACACCAAATTTATTGATATCAGTTTGCAACAACCCACTCTCACCACTCTGAAAATGAGCGGAAATACAGGAAAATGAATGAGAGTTCAGGCAAAAAGCTGTCTGTGTCTACCGTTGAACATTAATGAGAACTAATATGATTTATTTACCGCAGGAATAACTCATTTTTTGGTAATTTTGTGACCCTTTTTTGTCATTTTAATTTTGTGACCCTTTTGGTCATTTTACGTCTTTTTTTTGGTCATTTGCACTTTTTCTTGGTCATTTTGTGTCCTTTTTGGTGAGTTTACATTTTTTTTGGTAATTGTGTGCCTTTTTTTGGTCATGTGTCTTTTTTTGTTCATTTTACTTGTTTTTGTCATTTTGCATCTTTTATTGGTCATGTTGTGTCCTTTTTGGTCATTTTATATCTTTTTTGGTCATTTTATGTATTTTCTTGGTCATTTTGTGTCCTTTATGGTCATTTCACATCTTTTTGGGGTCATTTTACATCTTTTCTTGGTCATTTGGCGTCCCTTGTTTCACGTCTTTTTTGGTCAATTTACATCTTTTCTTGGTAACTTTGTGTCCTTTTTGGTCAGTTTATGTCTTTTATTGGTAATATTATGTCTTATCCTGGTAATTTTACATCTTTTTTTGGTCATCTTGTGCCCTTTTTGGTAATTTTATGTCTTTTTCTGGTAATTTTATGTATTTATTTTGTCATCTTGTGTCCTTTTTGGTAATTTTATGTCTTTTCTTGCTAATTTTACGTCTTCGTAATTTTGAG